>NC_046158.1:110151905-110169347 GCF_011064425.1 Rattus rattus | reverse complement strand
ATCCTGTTTGTGGTTTTCTGTAAGAGAGTAAAATTCTGTCACGTACCAGTCTAGGCACTCAATATAAACCCTGAATAGGGCTACGTCTCATCCCAAAGTCTATAAATTAACTAGTCAAATGTAGGAACAATATTTTAAAACCATATTTCTGATATCATATTGAAAATAGAAGGATACTAAAATATGAAGTTGTGGTGTTAAAGACAAATCACATTCAATGTATTGTTTTCCCCTATTTTGTATATATGGTATATTTGGTTAATTTTTCAAGTTTGAGACCAACATCAATTCCATTAAAGTCAACTGATATTTCTGCTGTTTTTCATGCTCTCTCTAGAATCTTTTTATTCTGCATACTCTCTTTTATCAGTAAAACCTACTTTTGATCTCTCTATTTTCCAATATTTATTATATCCTTCAAAAATTATTTTTTATTTGCCTTGTTTTGGTTTCAAATATTTTTTATTGATAATAATATATAAAACAAGATATTATATGTTTATGCGATTATGTGTGTGAGGTAGAGATAGAGAGATGAGATAGAGAGATAGACAAAGAGAGAGATTTCAGTGACAGCAGAATTGGCTGGTTCTCTTCCCCATGTGTTTCTTGGGGTTCCAATTCAGATGATTAAGCTTGGCAGCTGTCAGATTTAACAGCTGAGCTATTCCCCCCTGAAACAGAAATACTACATTATTTGTTATCCAGTGTCCTTAGCATAAATGCATAATATATATTATGTAAAATATCTGAATACTAGCAGCATAAAAGTAATCATTCAATATCCTTTAGTATATTTTATTTCTCTTTAGTTTATTGTCTCCACACTTGCATGTATCAATTCTCTCTGTGGCTCTCCAAAAACATCTTTAAATGTTTGCAGGTAAATTCTTTAATCATTTAAAGGTTCCTAGCTATATATTACAAACCATACTTATGATAATAATATGAAAATGCAATTAATCTGCCTGAATGTGCATATAAGGGTATTATATATACTGAAAAGGTACCATTTATGTATTTAAGAGGTATATGTATAAATGTGTATATGAATATGTATATATACATGTATCTATACACATGTATGAATATGTGTATGTATTAGCAACAAGTAATAAAAAAATCAAAGCTAGAAAAATAAAATATAAAAAAATATTTTAGAGTATATGTGTGTGTGTGTGTGTGTGTGTGTGAGGGTGTGCACACACACATGCATGCGTGGAAATGCATACACATGCTCTCATGAGCTCTCCTAGCCCATATACATGCAGTTTTATGTTGGTACATGTGAAGGCTAAAGAGGATGCCAGAGTTACAGATTGCAAAGCTCCCTGAAATGGGTTCTGAGAACTGAACTCAGGTCCTCAGCAATCGTGGTATGTAGTTTTAATTGCCATACCATCTCTCCAGACCTGTTTTTCTATACTAGCTCAAATCCAGAGAAAGTTCTAGTGATTAACTCAGCCCCCAAGGACCTTGTCTCTAACTCAGATGACATATTTTCTTCTCTAATGCGTTGGTTTTATCTCTAGTGTTTACTTAAACCAGCCACCAATATCATATAATTGAAGAAATAATGCTTTTTCCACAGACAACTATGATAATTTTCTGATTTTCAACCTAAGTCATAGGTTCAATAGACCCTATAGTTCAACAGAATGCATGGTATGCTAAATGATTTCTGTTAGTAATTCTTTGGTCAAGCCTGCAAGGCCTCAGTTAGTCTATTGATCCACTGTAGTGGTTCTCAATCCATATCATGTGCATACATGGTTTTGCATTTTCAAGCTTCTCTGTGTCGGTTTTAGTCCAGTGATACAGAGCAGAAGAGTAGCTTTTCTCAGATTCTCTGCTCATGTGCACAGTATGGGTTAGTAACTCTGGCTACCACATGCAGCCATGGTACACAAGCTGTAGCAGACAGTTCATCCGTGTCAACAGCATAGCTTTCACCATAATTTTTTTCATACTTTTAAAAAACAATTCTCCACTTTCTGAGGGATGACATTGTCTCAGAGCTCCATGTATACCCTTCTTCACTGAAGGGTTTGTTAGAACTCTGGCTTGCAAGCCACAGGAAGTCTTCATTTGTTTTCGGTATAGTGTATCTCAGAGCCCTTGAGCACTTATGAATTATCTTGTCCTGTTACTCATGACACGCAGTTCAAGGTGCTGCAGATACTGCCTTCTGGCTTGTATTTAGTGTGCCTACTCACATCCATGAAGCAAACAAATGTTTGTCAGTGACTCAAATAGATGCAGGCTACATAAGAAGGGATCTTCCCTTAGAAACTTCTCCTCATCCATTGAGCTGCAGGATTGTTGAGAGATTAATCACGCCTAGGCCACCCTTAAGGGATTGCATCTATCACCTGCTGGGCTCAGTCCAGCACATGATGCTATTCTGGTGTACCTTTCACCCAAATTATCCCCTCTTCTTTCTCTCAGTCTCCATCCCTCCCTTCCTCTCTTCCTTCCCTCCTTTCTTTCCCTTTGTGCTACTGGAGATTGAACTGGCTCTCCACATATACCACCAGTGCTGTCCCCAAATTAAAATCCCAGGACTTCTTTTTGCTTGCCTTGTTCTCTCTCTCTCTCTTTCTTTCTTTTCTTTCTCTCCTTCCTTCCTTCCTTCCTTCCTTCCTTCCTTCCTTCCTTCCTTCCTTCTCCCTTCCTTTTTCTTTCTTCCTTCCTTTCTTTTCTTCCTGAAATGGCATCTCACTTTGTTGCTCAGTTCAGCTTTGAACCCATTGTATATTGTATACCCCAGCCAGTCCCTGAGTTTACAATTCCCTCGCCTGGACTCCTAAATAGCTGAAATAATAGACTTTGCTTCTCAGGTTAGGAACAAAGTCTTTTCATTATCCTCACTTTGGAGTGTTTTAGGTAGTAAAACTCCTGTAAAAGCTAATTGGCTAAAAGTAAAACAGTATTGTCAAGAATGTATGCCCTGTAATTTGAAAAATGACAATTATAAGAATAATTTAAATGGAAAAACTTTGCTAACTCAAAAGAAAGATTCTTAATAGATCTAGCTATTTTTTATAAAAAACAAACAACAAACAATCAAACACCAATACCTGTTCTATAAACTTGATAGGAAATTATTACTTTCAGAACTATTTCCAAGTTGAGGCCTGATAGCCTCTAGGCAGGAAATGGAGAAGAACACTCTGTTCTTTCAGAGAAGGTAGGTGGAAGAAGGTGCCATTATAGCCTGACCACACCACCCTGCAAGTTTGTGGACTGAACACTGGGCTCTTGCTAATTTCCTTTAACATTTGGTCCAGTGAATTGGTGAGCTGAGAGCACAGTGCAGTGATGATGGAGTCTTGTAAGGAATATTTGTCTTGGCTAACTACCCAGTTTGCAGATTTCCTAATCCATTCATTCAGGCTCAGTGTTAAAGGACAGATAAGTAACAAAATGGTTCTGAGTCAACTATTGTATATACTTAGGGAGCCTGACTCATGTAACAAAAAAGTTTGCTAACTTGGGGAGACAGAAATGCATCTGTGAACTCTGAGGACCACTATCAAAGAAAAAGAAATAATCAAATAAACACAGCTGGGGAAAGTAATTTTCACCTTTATCGCCAGCAATGAGTTCTACTGAAAAACTGCTATAAAAATTGTCCCTTTAGTGCTGTTCCCTCACTTAGACCATAAAACTGCTGCTGTTTAAGAAATAGTGAAAAAACATTTTGATGAAGAAAATGTATTTATTTTACCGTATGGTAAAGTGGGGAGAATCCATCATTCCACACATGCACATGTATATACACATTTTACTTTTAGCTGTCTTATATTTTGCAGAAAGCTATTAGAGAGTTTAGACCATAAGCAAAATTAGCTTAGAAAAATGCGATCTTTCTAGACCGCAGGTTGCCTTGACCATCTCGCTTCAATTATTAAACCGGGTTTTATTTACATGTGAGTAGAAGAAATGTGGACTGAAAGACAACACACTTTAAATTTAGTCACTATGAAATTATTTATTCTTCTTATCTCCTACTTCTTTTACATTTTCCTCTCTTCTCCTTCCCCAGAACACCCCCCAACCCCATCTATTTGCCACTTCCCACACTGTAGCGCCTATGTACCAGGGCTCCTCACTCTACGGAGTCGTCCTCCAACCCGATCTCTTTCACATTTTTAATTCCTAGGTTTTATTTTTTTTTTTCATTAAACTTGTTTTAATGGTCTCAAAATTCTGTGACAGATTTTTGGTCAAGTTGTTTCCATTAAAAAGTACTGATTTTGAAAACTAATAACTTAAAACTGCCACACACAAAAAAAATGGTCCACAAAACATTCTTTCCTTCTGAAGGTTTTACGATGCATTGTTATCATTAACCAGTCTTTTACTATTAAACTTAAATGGCCAATTGAGACAAACAGTTCTGAGACCTAGGTTTTATTTTTATGTCTAAGAATTTGGTGCTAAGAACCAAAAATAAGAATAATATACGATTGTTGTCTTTCAGGGTTTGGGTCACCTCAGTCAATATAATATGTGCTGGCTTCATTCACTCTACCTCTGCATTTCATGATTTCATTTTTGTTATATAGCTGAATAGAATTTCATTGTGTAAATGGACAAGGCCACTTCGGTTGTTTCTACTTCTCTCCAGCTTAAGACGATTGCTGTGTGGCTGCATATGGTATACAGAGTGCAGTGGATAATCCGATGGCATTCTTTGCTTTGGGGTGAGTGGTCTATTAGCCCTCTCAGAAATATTTTACCAGATTGTTAGGTCACATATGGAGGTGAGTAATGACCGTTTTAAAGGAGACTAAAGATAATTTGGCTATGAATCGGCAACAAGTCAACTCTACAATCAGCTGGTTCTAAATAGTCCATCGGTCTTGTAGAGTCTTTGAGATAGGTGGGGGTTTTTTGTTTTTTGTTTTTTGTTTGTTTGCTTTTATCAGAACTTGAATTCTTCGTATAGAATTGAAAGGAGATAATAGTGTTTTAGGCAACTGTCTCATACCTGCCTTCTCCCTTATTCTTTCCCATTGCAGGTGTGACCATGGATGACAAAAAAAAAAAAAAAAAAAAAAAAAAACCAAAAAAACTGTTTTCAAAAGCTGGTATGATCCAAGGGCAAGAAAATGCCAATGGAGAGAAAGGAAAAATCAACAAGAGCACTTGCCTAAGTGTAAGCAAAGGTTTGTGCTGCTGAACGAAAGAAATAATGTTTCCAAACCAAAGATTCCCATGATAAATTTGAAGAACACACACAGTGTTAAAGGTTTTAAGGTAATGCTTTTTTATATGTTGGGGCATCTTTTTTGGGTATATGCCCAAGAGAGGTATAGCTGGATCCTCAGGCAGTTCAATGTCCAATTTTCTGAGAAACCTCCAGACTGATTTCCAGAATGGTTGTACCAATCTAAAAACCCCACCCAACAATGGAGAAGTGTTCCTCTTTCTCTGCATCCTCGCCAGCATTTGCTGTCACCTGAGTTTTTGATCTTAGCCATTCTCACTGGTGTGAGGTGAAATCTCAGGGTTGTTTTGATTTGCATTTCCCTGATGACAAAAGATGTTGAACATTTCTTTAGGGTGTTTCTCAGCCATTCGGCATTCCTCAGCTGTGAATTCTTTGTTTAGCTCTGAACCCCATTTTTTCATCGCAGCCTTATTTATAATAGCCAGAAGCTGGAAAGAACCCAGATGCCCTTCAACAGAGGAATGGATACAGAAAATGTGGTACATCTACACAATGGAATATTACTCAGCTATCAAAAACAACGACTTTATGAAATTCGTAGGCAAATGGTTGGACCTGGAAAATATCATCCTGAGTGAGCTAACCCAATCACAGAAAGACATACATGGTATGCACTCACTGATAAGTGGCTATTAGCCCAAATGCTTGAATTACCCTAGTTGCCTAGAACAAATGAAACTCAAGACGGATGATCAAAAGGTGAATGCTTCACTCCTTCTTTAAAAGGGGAACAAGAATACCCTTGGCAGGGAAGAGAGAGGCAAAGATTAAAACAGAGACTGAAGGAACACCCATTCAGAGCCTGCCCCACATGTGGCCCATACATATACAGCCACCCAATTAGACAAGATGGATGAAGCAAAGAAGTGCAGACCGACAGGAGCCGGATGTAGATCGCATCCTGAGAGACACAGCCAGAATACAGCAAACACAGAGGCAAATGCCAGCAGCAAACCACTGAACTGAGAACGGGGACCCCGTTTGAAGGAATCGAGAATGAACTGGAAGAGCTTGAAGGGCTTGAGACCCCACATGTACAACAATGTAAGCAACCAGAGCTTCCAGGGACTAAGCCACTACCTAAAAGACTATACATGGACTGACCCTGGACTCTGACCTAGGTAGCAATGAATATCCTAGTATTAAGAGCACCAGTGGAAGGGGGCCCTGGGTCCTGCTAAGACTGAACCCCCAGTGGTAGACTGTCGGGGGAGGAGGCAATGGGGGGAGGGTGGGGAGGGGAACACCCATAAGGAAGGGGGGAGGGAAGGATGTTTGCCCGAAACCGGAAAGGAATAACACTGAAAATGTACATAAGAAATACTCAAGTTAATAAAAAAAAAAAAATTATTTCATTTACTTAAATTCCAAATTAAAAAAAAAACATGAAAAGTCTAAAAAAAAAAAATAATGTTTTTTGAACATATTTTTATAGAATAAAGATCAGCATGAACTGACTTGATTTCTATTGTTATAACAGACACCGTGACCAAAACAATTTAGGGGATTAAAAGGGCTGTTTTACTTATACTTCCAGGTTACAACCCATTATTGAGTGTATCAGGACAGGACCTTGAAGAAGAAAATATGGAAGAACAGTGTTTTCTGGCTCACTTGTAGCCTCTTGTTTATCCAGTTTACTTATACAGCTCAGAAACATATACCTAGAGAATGGTGCCACCCATGGTGGTCTGGATACTTCCACATTGATGACCAATGAGCCAAACACATTTAGACAATCCCCAACTGAAACTCCTTTTATGTATCTAGACTCCACAAGTTGACAGTTAAAAGCTAAGTAGACACTAAGATATAGGGAAATTTTATCTACACCTAAAAGTCTTTCATATATAGGGATAGGAGTTCGCCTTATTGACCACATGCAAAATGGTACATGTAGTAGAACAAGTCTGGAAAGATAAGTGTTCAACGTTAATCTGGAACATCAACTAAGGAAAGTAGTATGTTCAGTTGTTGTTAAGTGCGGTTCTTGTACTGCATAGCTTATATTTGAGGAAGCAGAATGAAGGAAGCTGGCTGAGATGTTGACAACCACAGTGTACTGTATTCCTATCAAGTGCAAGGAAATCTTGATGAATTCTGTCACAAGCAATATTAGCTAGTACAACTTAAGAGAGAAGGCTTCTCTGATCCTCTTCAATCTCCAGAATGCATTGACCTCTGCAGACCTGAAAGGAGAAACAGAGTTAGGTTTCTTGGATTGTCAGTGTTGATTGTCAGTTCCCAGCCACTCCAGGTGAAAATTTCTTAAAGGTAAGTATTAAAACCTTCACTGTCATAATCCAAAGGTATTTCAAATGAAAATGCAATGTTGGTGTTGATAGTCCACTTATCGTATTTGGTGTATCACTGCTTATCTGTTTATTGAATTATTGAATACAATAACCCAAAACGTTTTTGGGCCATGTTTCAGCATTTATTGTATATGCTAGATAAAAAGAGAGAATAAAGATACAGTGTCCAAAAAAAAAAAAGTTGATAGTCCAACTTGGATTATATTGAGAAGCACTGCCAGGGGGCTCCAACCCTACAGGTAGCAATGAGTAGCCTAGTAAGAGCACCAGTGGAAGGAAGCCTTGGTCCTGCTAAGATGGAACCCCAGTGAATGGGATTGTTGGGGGAGGGTAATGGGGGAGGATGGGGAGGGAAGACCACATAGAAGGGAAGGGGAAAAGGAAGGGGGAATGTTACCCAGAAACTGGAAGGGAATAACAATCAAATGTAAATAAACACTAAGTTAATAAAGATAAAAAATTAAAAAAAAGAAAAATACTTTTAAATTGGAAACACATTTCCATATGGATTTGCCACTGTTTTAAATTTTAAAGCACTTAATCAGCGCTATTAAGCAGTTCCCAAAATTCGGTGCTAAAACTTAACAGTATTCCAGCATAAAGGAATAGTTAAGAGCATGTACAAACCAGGCTTCACACCCTGGCTTTGCCTTGTACAGACTATTCAATGACTCTGTGCCTCCATTTTCCTATGAGTCATCTGAGAACAGAGCTACCCAATTCATAGAGTTGGAGAGCAAATGGGATAATAACGCCTGGCCTGTAACGAGTACTGGAAAACCTCAGACATGACCACGTGCATCAAAGGCACTCCCCCTTTTTTGTGTTTTATATTCTTGATTTCTGAGAAACCTGGTTCTAGAAACAACAAACTTGTGTATAGCAAAGCAAGTGAATTTAGGTGCTCACTGACTCCTGTGGGCCATCCATGTTGGATTTTCTTGGTGTTTTTGTTTTCTGAACACTAACTTCTTTTTACAAACCATCTTCTCATTCTCAGGAAAATAAAATTGGCTTAAAAAAAGAATACCTTTTGTAAGTATTTTACAGGTTGTTTCTAGGGAGAAAAATATTCTACCTACATATTGGACACCCTGAATAGAGAAGCATTATCCCATAATCTGTTTTGTAGGGACCCAGATAGAACAAAAACATCAAAAAGGATGTGTAGTGTAAATATATTCACTATCCCTATTTCCTCCCTGTTTTTCTGCCATCATGGAAGGAGTGGCTTTGTTGCCCACATAGCTCTACTCCCTATGGTAAACCAACCTTGAAACTAGGGGAGTCAAAATTACCTTCTAGTGAATAAACCACCAACCAAAGAGAACATGTGGAGAAACTCATGGCTCCATCTGCATACAAGTAGCAGAGGATGCATGTTCAGTACCCAAGGATAGGGAGGTGAGAAGTCCTTGGTCCTGTGAAGGCTCATTTCCCCAGTGTAGGGGGAATGCCAGGTGTTTGAGGTGGTGGGAGGGAATCATCCCAGAAGCTAGGGGAAGGGGGATGGAATAGGGAAATCAAGAAAGGTGATAACATTTGAAATGTAAATACATAAAATGTCCACTAAAAATTACCCTTCTATATATTATATAATTCCTGTTATACATTTTGTGTTCTGCCAACCTTTAAGAAATCTGATCAACGCAGGAAAGGTAATGGAAAGGGAAGAGAAGCAAATCTGAGATACAGCAAAATGGTCCAAGCTGTTGTCTTTAGGAGATGTTTAGGGTAAGATTCCCAGTTCGACTGTTTATTTACCACAGACTATTGAGGAATGTGAAATATCTTTAGTACCATATTTTCTCAGTTCCAGAAGGTTCAGATTTAATTATGAGACCAAAAAGGGAGACATATAAAGTGTCTGCTCAGTGAGTCCTCAATTGGTAGAAGTTATGTGGTCAGTACAATATGAAATAAAGAAAATGTTATATTTAACCTGCAGGTTTTACTTCCTCAATGAATCTGAGTTTGGCTCAAATTCAGAACCAACACACATATGTTAGTTTCCTATCATGCCCAAGTTAGGGTTTTTGGAAGTCCCTGAAAATTCAGATTTATATTTTCATTTACCCCTTCAGAATTTCTTATTGCCTTTTATGCTTTTTTGACAGTGGGGATGAACTGCCAAGTTTGATGTGTCTTAAATACTAAACTGTTTTGTCAAAGAAGTTCACTCTTTTGCTGTTTCTCAAAGTTAATCTATTTTTCAGTTTATTTGTAAGAATATTTCTGTCATAATTTGAAATAAGATAAGCTTAATAGAATTGGTTAAGAATATTTTTTTAAAATGTTATTTTACCTTCTTAAAAGTCAAGTATAAAACAAATTGATACATTATGACTAAAGATATCACCTTTCCTAAACTATATTCATTTTCTCCTCATATTTTATCCACTGTGAATTAGTGGGCACAGAATGAGTATCTGGCTTTTATATTAAACGGTGAGAAATCATTTCTAATTTGATTTATGCAGTAAGGATCTGAACATAGAACATAATCATACACTCAGTGGTCCCTCACCCTGCCTTCAAAAAAAAAAGGAAGGGAAAAAAACTAAACCATAGTTTCTATACAGTGGTAAAAGTAAATGGTATGGTCTAAAAATAAAAAAGGGAACTAAAAACATTGGTGTTAATCTCAAACAAAGAGCATAATCAATATGAAAAAACAAACAAAAACAAGAGTTAAACCCTAGAACAAACCTAACTATAAGCAATAGAACCCTCATGTTGATTACCTTCTCATAAAAGTAAAGAAACATTAAAATGTTAGGCTTATGTGATTACAGGCTTCTTAATGGTTGCACACTATATCTGTTTCTTCTTTCTTGCCTTCTTCCTCCTTCTCAGTTGATTCCATTCTTGGATTCCATTCTAGGTTCAATAACACTGAGGAAGAATGAGAATCCTCTCCCAATATCCAAATATGTTTATTAGATTCTGCTCAATTTTGGGCAATTTCATGCTAGATTCCCCCATGTATGAGGATGTAATGATTTGACTGTTAACCTCAGTCTATGCCTTAGCCTTGCACCCAGGTATGTAGAGAGGTTCTCATAATAATCCCATGTTCAGGCAGAAAATAGGGTGAGTTTTCCAAGGAAGTGAGGCAGTAGCTGAATGAGAAAGTTTGGTTCAGCTCTCCCAGTGTCTAGGTTCAATCATACCTTCTCCAGTAAACGTTTTAGAAGGTACTTATATTTTGTCGGGGTTTACTTTACATCCAACACAACTCAAACATTAAGGTCAGCTGTTGTAATACACTGTTCATCTACATTGCCCTTATAGAGTTGTCTTTTAGATATGACAAAACATTTTGGTTAGCAATTTTGTCATCCATACAAAATATAAATACAACTAATACAACCAATGACTTTTGAAGAAAATTACAGCAGGTGTACTTTATTTACCAATTATTGTGCTAATCCTGAAGCTGTTTACATTCCATATGTCCCTTGTTATCTAGCCGGGCTGCAACATGTCCTCCGTTCACCAACATTTCCTGATTTCTTCCAAGATCCTCTGGCTATGGTTCCCTTAATTTCTTTTTATAGACTCTTTTTCTAGGTAGATCAAATTATAGCTCATTCAGTTTGTCATATTGGTTACCTTCAAACTCTAGGACCCTTGAGGGAACCTGTTTTTGTCCATTTCCGATTGTCAAGATATCTAAGTTTTCTTGTAAGTATATATATAGTTTTTTTTTTCAACTAGATCAAGATAGTTAAACCATATTTTCTAGCGGCAATATTTTTTGAACTTAGCAATATACACACCCTTCAACATGCTAAAGTAAAATAACTCTATATACCTTTGGCTATGCAATTTCAGGCCAAAGACTGAGTGTCTAAGAAGTTTTAGGCAGTGCATTACTGTTAGTCTAATAAGATCACAGTTCCAGCAGCAAATTCTGATATGTACTGATTATTTTAATCATCCATAGTCTTTAGAGCTGCTACTTTATTCAAGGAGAAATCCACAGTGATTTTGTATAGATTATGAGCCTTTTGAATTGAACTGAAAGCATCTGGTTGGAAAGAAAAACTGAACTGAAAAATATTTTCTTCAAAACTATAGATTCTGTCCTTTAGACGGCTCTCGATAAAAGCTACCAAGGGAGATATTTTTAAAAAGTTTCTAGATAGTTGGCAAGAGAAATATTTTTGAACTCTAATTCTTCTGTTCTAGCCCTCGGACCTAAGGGGCCAATTAGCGAGGTCAGTATTTTCAGGGATGCTCTAACAGAAATTGAAAATGACAATTTGGAGAAGAATTAGAATGTGATTTTTATTTGGCATGAAAGCACCAATGTACTCTGTGCCTTGGGTTCTGAGTTTAATTTTAGTTAGTCATGCTTGAGCATGTGATTATCCTCATAGAAAGGATATTAGCTTATCTGAGATGTGCATTCCAGGTCACAGGTCTGAGAAAGGCTTCATTCTACTTTTACAGCTCAGACAATCTTCTGATATAATACCATTAATTGTAGATGAGGCACCAATCATCCTGTCATCCTGGAATCTTGAGTAACTGGACCTTTTGTCAAAGATTGACAAAGAGTCCTTCTGTTTTAATGCGCTTATTCTTTTCTGAGGAAAATTTGCATGTGTAACGCTTTTTTCCAGAAAACAGCACTATAATTACTGGTATATACATTGAATATAATTAAGTAAATAATGTCTACTTTTAGAATGAAGATGGAGTTTCAATCCGGTATCAGAATTGCCTAAAGAGAGAGCTATTTGAACATACTGGCTCAGTAAGTCTTGCAGAAAGAAGGTATCTAGACTGTCAAATAGGGTTTATGCACAGGATTGAATAGCATACATAGTGATGAGTGGCCAGGCTCAAGATTTCAAAATGCATCAGAAGTATCCATCCAGATTTTAAAATGCTGACCCCGAGGTTCCTGGATACTGTAATCTAAACAGTCCTGAAAGAATTGGGAAATGCAGCAAGCAGACCAGGTTGATGCTGTTGTTGCTGACTGTATGTATGAGATAGATGGATTGTAGTTTTAGGAGCAGTACCACATATTTTGAAACAACTGACTTCAGTGTGCAACAAAGATAGAGAACATTGCTGAAGACTGATATGATATCGACGAAAGCCAGGACGAGAGCATTGGCTGAACAGCAAGTGGCCTTTTGATTGTCTCAAAAGTTCAGTACCCACCTCTGTCAACAACTGAGGCCTATTGTCACTTATTCATTAAAAGTTTCACTGTGCTCATTTTTAAAGTGGTATGATAAAGATGAAATTAGTTTATGAGTTTAAAGATGGGCAAAGACTATTCATCATAAATACACTAGTGAATACATATGGCATACATTTTCTTAGTCATTGTGTGTAGTCACCATACCATGTTACATAAAAGTACTAAACATTTACTTTGGCATACAGACTATCCATTTATGATACTTCATTGTGCATACAAGGCACTCTCTTTGTATTCTTTATATTTTGGAAACTGTTTGTAGATGTTGTATAATAGAGAATTTTTCAATAGGTATTATTTATTTGAACAGGTGATATGTTTAGAGGTATAAGTCATTCATCTTTCTAAGGATGTTTCTCCATCTCCAGCACAAATTTTAGAACAAGAAAGTTATAGATTGAAGACATCTTGGAGCAGTAGCACATTTGAGGAACTGGGGGATATAAAAGAATGCTTTAAAGATGGCTCCAAGACATCAAACTTTCTTTAATCTATACCTGCTGCCCTCCCTTTCCTCAGCATGAGGGGCTTTCCACAGTTCCTAGCGCCTGGGCTTCTAGTAGCTAGTAGACTACAGAAATAACATCACATTGTTCAGAACTTGAGACCTCTAGATCCCTCACAATTTTTTTAGTTTTTGCTCTTTTCCTTTCTTAGGAACAAATGGACACCTAAATGTGAGATGGGGGCAGATACCAGAGTCAAGTCTAACAGTGGCTCCAAGTAAGATGTGAATATATGAGAAAATCAATCATGTTAAATCATTAGAGTTGCTCTGCCTACCATGTAGTTTATGAGAGCATGAAGAGAATTAGCTTGGACTAGCCAAACCACCAGAAAAACCCATATAGAATTATAAGAAACAAGTGATTGTTTTAAGTTATTAAGTTTGTTATAGGTGACATAAACCAACTGACAAAAATGGGGAATGAAAAAAAAATTAAAGGCAAATATAATGAGGACTGATGTGGGTAAGAGAAACATTTAAGTTTTAGTGCTTTTTTGTGAGCTAGCCATTGAACAAAAACTAAGTAAAACATTTTACATTACATTATCAAAAGAAGATAAACATCATGGAAAGTTTAGTATTATATTCAAGCTATTTATTTGAAGAATAGAATAGTGTCTTTATTTGTTATTTATAGAGAATATGTGGTCATATCCTCATTGATACCAAGAGAATAGACTCTGATATATTCTGCTTCAGATAAGAGTTAGTGGACATTTGGTAGTAGGTTATAAACAAGGCTATAGTAATGCAAGATCATATTGTTCTTTATTTCATATAAGATTTGCACAAGCTCTCAGTTACTGAATTAATCTGCAAGTTGTTTCAAGCCAGGCAGATAGAGTATGGGGGCATCAGATAGTAATAACTTTACTTTTTAAAGCAATTGCTTTCAAGAAGCATGAGCATACAGCATTTATATTCACAGAGCCATTGTTAAATCCAAAAAAAAATGTGGAGTTTTGAGGTTATCAGTTAGTGGCACTAAGGCCACTTCAGCTGAGATCAAGAATGTTTGATCCATCCTCAGTAGAGATAATAAGAAGCACAAGCATCCCTTCCATAATAAAAACTCAATTCTATAAATGCTTTATTCAACTCAAAAATTTTAAAATTGCGGCCTGTAGAATCCAATTATTCTATACCAAATTATTTAGTGTCCAACAAATTTGGTGCTAACCTACTAATGACAATTAAAACACATATAATATTACAGTTTTGATATTGTCTCTCCATGTGATTCGAATTTGATAATTTGTGTCCTGTAAATGGGAACACAGGGGAGAGCCGAGGAATAAAATTGTTCTTTCAGATTATTAGTAACACTACCATGACATTTGGATGTCTCAACACTAGGAGTCATTGATTACTGAACAGGTAGACGATAGGTTGTCAAGGATATTTGGTTGAGCATCTGATGGAGATAATGAGATCATGGGATGAAAATGATTGAGAATTTAAAGAAAACATCCTTTGTCTTTTAGGATAAAGGTACACTTACTGGGAAAAATTAAACAAGGTAAAAAGAAAAAAGAAAAAGCAAAGCAATAATTACAATATTTAAAGGACTATGAGAGCCCTGGGAAAGAAGGCAACAGGAGCCAAGAAGGCAACAGGATAAAATAAACAGTCATTAGAATGTTAAATGATTTTGAAGATAAGCTACTGAAATTTTAAAAGGCAAAAAAAACCCACGAGAGAAAACTTTTTCAATGGCAATATGAACAAAGTGACTGGACTTTACATTTTAAGAGAGAACATTTTTTTGGTTTGTTTGGAGGTTCCATTCACAGGAAAGTAAGAGAAGCTGAACTGAAGAGCATAATTGATGGGTGGTGGATGGCCTGTTACAGCAATGAAGAATCTATACTCGAGGAAATGGAGCACCCGAGCTGGAGGCAACAGAGCCACCCAATAGAATACAGGGTGCTCAAATAGCACATGACATGAGCCCTGGGTAAGATGATGGCCATTACGTCAAGAAGCCAGACATATTATTCAATGAAGTTGTTAGAACATCCAACAGAAAGTGAAGTAAGGCAAAAATCACAAAGAGAAAAAAATCTCATGGGATGTGTAAGCTCAGGATGGGTCCAGCCTGAGTTTTCATTCTAGATGAGCTCTCTATTGGGTAAATTCCATCATTGTCTCTTCCACCAATCAACTCGTTGATGAAAGTTGCTCAGTGGTAATTTACCCAAGAGGTTTATGGTTCAGCGTGGTTATGGCAAAGAGGCACAAAATGCTAAGAATGGGCGTTAAAGATGCTTAAAAAATAAAAGACCCTGAGGCCTCCAGAGAAGGTATTAACATAATATATCGTTAGTTGACAGAAGAGAAGGGCACAGAACACACATTAAATCCTGTTTGGTATTGCTATGGAAGTACCTATGGTGTTTAAATGAAGATGGTAGATATCATATTGAAAGTTCAGGGTTGGAATAAACCAAAAGAGTTTGTTTGGCTCAGTGTCACCTCAAGATCTCTTAATGGATCTAGGTAATACATATCAGATGCAGAAATACTTTCTCAAGTGATTTTTTCAGATTGGATTGTTACTGGAAAAATGTTCAGTTTTGAGATTGTAGAACTTATTTTATGAGTCGATAGAATGGCTAAATTGGTGAGAGTTCTAAATGTGTTGGAGTGTCACATCTGCTGTTTCCTACTTTTAACACCCCATTTTATGCAGGTACTTTGGTGTTTTGTCAGGCAGTTGGTGTAATGTCTGGTATGGGCCCAAAAGATGCTGCCTCCAATCTCTCCTGAACTAGAATTTTGTAGACTCCCTTTATGAGCCATGCTCCTGTGGAATAACAGTCATATTACTGGGGGCCCCTTTCTGGTTTTTTCATTAGTGATGTACACAGATTTTCTGGTAAAATGAGCTGCAGTGATTTGTGTCTAGGTTTTGATCCTCATGAGGTTAGAAATGTTAAAAGAAGGAAATCAAATCGCAAACTGAAGCTCTGTGGCATGGACAAGGAAGTTCGCATAGAAATTACTCAGAATGAGAAAAGAGAGGTGGAAAGCATAAGATACACACACTTGAAGTCACTGAGGTTAACTGAGGGTAACAGCCAGATAGAAGACAATAGGAGTTCGAAAAGCTACTAATCTTTATCAATGATTTGAAGATGACAATTGAAAATAATGTGAGACATAAAGCTAGACGCTAGTCTCAATTTATAAGAGAGTATGCTAGTTATCACTTAGTCATGTTTATACCTCCATAGCTGAAACTGACTGTCTTAGTACTAACGTCTATTATTGATAGACAAACTGCCAAAAACCAAACCAAGATGAAGTGTGTTTTACACATGTGCCTGCACATGGATAATGTTTAGTATTGGGTTGATAATATGTTATGTCGCAAGGTCTAATGTTCACAATTATTAGAATTAATTTGAGAATAATTATTTTACATATCAAGACGATGATGTCTTCATATGGGATTTGATTTGAGTCAAGGAAAAAGAAGACTTAGATTTATCTTCTGCAATTATTTTTACGACCTCTGGAAGGCTGGAGTTTTGCTCAGAAGTCAAGAGGAGAGTTACCTAATTAGAAGAAATATTTCAAGATAAGAGAGGGTTTGCTAATAGTTTAGGGTTCTGGGAGACACAATTCTTAGCATCAATCTCTAGCTCTGCAGCTAGCAGCTGTAGTTTGGGAAAGCTTTTTGGCTTGGTTTTGTCTTCATGTTCCTGGTCTTAATACTGACCTGGCTTGCTTAACCAGTTATGACCTCGCAAACCTTTCTCCTTCATTCCTTCATTCCTTCCTTCCTTCCTTCCTTCCTTCCTTCCTTCCTCCTTCCTTCCTCCTTCTTCTTTGGTCGTACTTAAAAAGATTGAGAAAGATTGGAATGTGCTGATAAATACAGCTTATAAGAAGTCTTTTCAAAGGGCTTCCATCCTGTTCTCCTTAACAACTGAGATAACTGATGTTTAAATTATTGCCACCATTCACAAAAATCAAAACAAAATAAAAACAAAACAAAACAAACAAAAAAAACAAGAGGCAGAGCTAGATCTGAAACATATATTCGACTAATAGAGTCGTTTCGATGCAATAAAACTAAATTTCTCCCACAAATTCAGTTCAATGGTGTAATGTATATTCTCAGCAATGTAACCGAACGAAGTACATTTGA
>NC_046158.1:110017542-110151805 GCF_011064425.1 Rattus rattus | reverse complement strand
TGCCCACTCTTCCAGTATCTATTCAATAGAGTACTTGAAGTTCTAGCTAGACCAATAAGACAACAAAAGGCGATGAAGGGGATACAAATTTGCAAAGAAGTCACGGTATCACCATTTGCTGATGATATGATAGTATACATAAGCAACACAAAAATTCTACCAGAGAACTTCTACAGCTGATAAGCAAATTCAGCAAAATGGCTAGATGTAAAATTAACTCAAACAAATCAGTAGCCTTCTTTTATGTAAATGATGAAAGGGCTGAGAAAGAAATTAGGGAAACAACACCCTTCAGAATAGCCACAAATAACATAAAATATCTTGGGGTAACTCTAACCAAACAAGTGAAAGATCTGTATGACAAGAACTTCAAGTCTCTCAAGAAAGAAATCAACGAAGACCTCAGAAAATGGAGATTCCCCCATTCTCATGGATTGGTATGATTAGCATAGTAAGAATGCTCATCCTATCATACTGACAGAGAATCAATATTTACAATATACAAAGAACTAAAAAGTCAAGAAACAAGCTAATTAAATGGACCATACTTTAATGCAGAATTCTTAAAAGAAATACAAATCAACATTCTTAGCCATTGAGAAGATACTAATTAAAACTCCTCTGAGGATACCATCATATCTCAGTCAAAATAGCTTTTATCAAGAAAAAAAATATACTGAGGATATGAATAAAGGAACCCTTTATTTACTTCTGGTGGGGATACAGACTGATACAACAACTATGAACATCTGTGTGGTGTATCTACATGATCTGCCAACTGACCCAGCTACACCACTCCTGGGAATATATCCAAAGGAACAATACGTGGCTTCAAAGAAACTTGTATATCGATGTTCATTGTTATTCTATTCACAATAGTCAGGCAATGTAAGCAACTTGGATGTCCATCAACTGACAAGCAGATAATGCACTTTGGAATTTTATTTAGGTACAATAATTAATGAATTAATTAATTAATCAATTGAAATTTTCAGGTAAACAGGTTGATTTAGAAAATACCATCTATTAAATGAAGTAATCAGGTCTTGATTAGAAAAAGTCCCCCATGGTCTCTCTCAGGACTCCAGCTTTTCATTCTTAGACTACACAAACTTTTAGAATGGGTCCATTAGTAGGAGTGGAACAACATAAGCCTAAATGGAGAGGAGAGTAGTAGAAAACATGTTCTGTGAAAATAGAGAGGTGAACTACTAAGGATGGAAAGGTTTTCTTGCATGGGGAAGAAGTCAGGGAATGCAGGTGAAGATATAAAAGGAAGAAATAACAAAAGCAATGGAAAAGCTCCATAAAGCTGACTATTTGTTATCTTTTAAGTTAATTTATTAAAATATAATTCAAAAGAATTCTGAACAAAAGTCTGTACACAGGTGGGTAATTTATGCCCTAGGAACCAGAAATTACTCAGTAATATCCCCAGTGTGATTCCTTCCCTCCCTCTCTCTCACTAGGGATGAATCATAAGGCTTTCTGCACACCAGTAAGTGCTCTAGCAATGAGACCATGAAATCAGTTGTTCCTTACGAGGTTCAGTGAGCATCCACATTGAGAATATTTACTATTTTATTAAAGGATGCATTTCCCCCCAGTTTCTAAAGTTCTTCTGTTATAATTTTAGAACAAGAACATGCACAGCTATTTTTAATATGTGTATTCTATACACATACATATATACAAACTAAATAATATGAAGCCTTTTAACAACATTTACCTTTGTGCATTCTTCCATTTCATGTTCAAACATTGCATTAAAAACTGGGGATCGAGCTATAACAAGAATAAGCATCATTACTCAATGCACAGATTTATTTTTAAAATGTTATATTATCCAAAGGAAAAGGTACCTGCAAGCACTGACTTATGAGCTTTGAATTCTTTTCCTCTCACAAAAAAGCAGCAATCTGTAAATCTTGTGTTTTCCCAAAGATTCCCTAAGTCTTCTGCTAGCCGACATTCTGGCACCTTCAAAGTGTTTGTATTAGTATGTCCTGATACATTTACTGAATCTTGGACCACACTCACCTAATAAAGAAGACAACAAGGAAAACATTTCAAACAACATTAGCAATCATTAGTTATTATGTGAACATTGTATTTACTAAATGTAAGATACCCTGATTAATTCAATGTACCTAGCACCTAGTAATCAGCTACAAGTACCTCAAAACATATTTAATGATTCAAAGCGAAAAAAGCCAAGGGAACTAGGGATGCTAGTCTTTCACTGGTAACACTGTATGCTGACCAATGACCTATTTAATCGAATTAAACTCACTGAGTATAATCACAAAAAATTAATTTCTTCTGAGAAACTCTAATTATCATCAAGTTTGAAGAGTTTTATCATTTTGTTAACAAATTTTTTTGCCCATTTGCACCTATTAACATTTTCAGAAGTTTTGCTATACATGTAGCCTTATCAATTATCAGATATTATTACTATATAAAAAAGGGGGAATCTTAGAGGTAGAAAGCGACAGGATTCAGTTAAGGAGTCCAGCCTGCCATTCTAAAAGGCATGGGTTCCAGAGCCACTGCGCACAGTAGCTCTTGTATTTATATCATGGGATCCCTGTGCACCCCGGCGCTCTGAGACAGGCAGTCAGTGGCATAGAACACACAATGCAAAAATACCCCCCACACATAATAAAGGTAAATATAAAAAAAGAAAATTGGTAACTTAATTACTATTCCTACGCATTTCGACAATATCTGCTAAAATTTACTTAAAATTTAAGTTAAATTAAATAAGAAACACACTTAAGAAAAAGAATTCCCACTGTAATTTTTAAAATTCATGACATTTTCTAGAAAGTCAAAGGTGAGCTCAATGCAAATGTTTAGTTCAATTTGCATATACTTTATCAGTGAAACACTAAATAAGAGTTGGGATAACTGTGACACTGCTTTTACGTAGATTCCCCCATTAAAAATCGTTGCTTACTGAATCAAATCTTATAACCTTCACACCATCTTTAAGAGAATGCACCCCATTATATTATTTTATAAATACATATTAACAATGAACAACAACAAAAATGAAACACTTCAACTAACAAACCAAATAGTTCAGAGCAAATTAACAATTTTTAAAAATTAAATTGCATGTGCTATATTAGTTATGCTTTTGAGTACTAAATATTGGGAACATTTTTTACAAAGCGGTAGACAAATGAATTGATTTCTCAAGAGTGTAATTTAAGGGTACACACTGGGCTTGAGAGATGTCTCAGGCAGTTCACGGTCTGCTGCGCAAATGTGAGGATCTGTGTTTGATCTCCAGTGCCAAAGGAAAAATAATTTACAGCAGCAAATGTAATCCCGCTTGCTGGAAGGCTGCAAGATGAGGATCCTAATTCTGCTGGCCAGCCAACCAAATAAGGAGCACCAGGTTGAATAAAATTCCTGTCTCAAAAACAAAACAAAAACAAAAAACACCATGCAGACTTTTATTACAATAAATCATATTCAGAAAATGAAAATACATATGATAAACTGGAACAAATTATTAACACACAAATATATGGTCTTGTTTAAAAAAGGTTTAGAGATCTGATATATTAGCATATAGAAATATACTAGTTACTAGACACTTCTGAGAAAAAGCTAGACAAGATTTAGATTGGAAGTATATATGGCATAGAGGTTATGTGACCCCTTTATCCTATCTTATAGACAGTTCAAACTGGTATCAAAGGTAAATAAAGCAATATAAATCACACAAATAGTCTGTACCAGAAAAGGCTTCATTACCTCCAGACTCCGAAGGTCTTTATACTATGTTATTTTTAATATACAAAATTACTTTACAACAATTATGAACAATATGCCTTTAACAGTTGCAAACAAAAGTATTTATTACAATAATCTTATTTTCTAAATATGGGGCCAGGATATTATGTACTTCAAGTCATAAAAAAAGGTTCCATCTTGAAACTCCCATAATTCAAAGTATCTAAAATTTTGGTAACTTTAAAGAGAGAAAAATACTTCACTGATCTTTACTTCATTGCCCTGTTTTACTGTTTATCAAAAGGCAATGATACATACATGGAATATGCTGATGTAAATAAATTATTTACCAATCATTTTTAGCATATACTGTATTTAATTGCTTATATTAATAATTACTCTTGGAATTTTTAAGTAGAGAGAATTGGTTTAATTACCTGTATAAATTATACAATAGTTATAAAAAATACAGTCACAATTTATATAGGAAAAGATTTCTTAAATTCTAGGTGTTGTATCTAATTCAATAGAACATATTTGTTTCTTGGCACTCATGTGTGCATGTGTGTGTGTGAACTGCAAGTGCACAAGTGTCAAACCATCAATGTGGCGGTCAGAGAAGAACTTTGAGGAGTCAGTTCTTCCCTTCCTGTGTTTCTGAGGTTGGATCTGGCTTCCTATGTCATTTCTAGCTGGACCACAAGTCTCAGTCTGATTCTCTTGTCTCAGCCTCTCATTTACTGTAGGAATGCTGGGACTACAGGCGTGTGCGTCACAACTGGCTTTCTATGTGTTTTCTGGTCATCAAGAATGAGCGTGGCAAGTGCTTTTACACACTGAATTATCTCCCTGGGCCCCAAGCTAATATATTTAATATAAAAACTTGGCAGAAGACACACAATCATATATAAAATAAGTATATAAAAGAATAAGAAAACAGAGTAATTATCATTGTGGCAGTGATGCACAGCTACATTCTGTATAAGCAATCACAGTGCTAAGGACTTGTATTCCTTGCACATCTTATCTATATCTTATCTTTCTACCAAAGACCATACATTTCAATTCAAATAGAAATTAATGACCTAAATAAAGTTGAGAAGTGATCAGTTCTCATTGTTTGATATCTAGAATTTGAAATGATAAAAACATTGAGAACAGGTAATAAACAACTTTATGGAACCTAGAGAGAAAATTCAGGAAGAAGGCTGAGATTCTCTGCTGACTTAACACATAGGACAATTCTCTTTTTTAAACCTGCCATTTTCTGGTTTACCCTAAGATCATAAAACATAATGAAGATGAACATTTGAGGGGGTAACTTTGAATATGAATCTAATGCAATCCGTTCTTTTCTGATTTACTGAACAGACTTTATTCTGAATTTTAAAAATTTGAACCTAAAAGGGCTGTTTCCTAAACCCTGCAGTATTACAATATTGTCACTAGAATCAACTACTTGCTTAACCCAAGGCAGATGCTTTTAAGAGTCCAGTGTTGCATATCTCCTAGAAAAAGGAAATAATAAGAGCTTGGGGGTTTCAAGACCCCATTTTAAAAGTTCTGGTCATAGCTATGAGTTTGGAAAATGAAACCCATCTTCTATACATTACCACAATTAAAAAGACCTTATTAAAAGGATACCTTATCAATAGGAAATTTTATGTGTCCTTAGGAAAGAATGAGTTCAGCTTTATTAAAAGCTTCTCATATATTTTAACTATACATATGTACATACAAATATCTATTAGCTATATCCATATATATTTCTCTGTTTCTCAAGGAATGTCATAGATAGATAATGTAGACTATTGATAATATTTAAAAAAAATTTTAAGGTTTCAAAATATGAGTGACTCTAACCAGTTTTCTATTTCTCCAACTTATTCTCAATTCCTGTTTGTGCATCATTTTGGAGAAAGGAAACAGAGCTGCTTACACTGTTAGAGATTTTCATCTAAATCTTGCCACTTGAGCCACTATGTAGACTGCAAGACTAAGCTATGTCTTGCACAAAAAGAGTAGCACCCAGCTGCCTTACCTGTCTACAGCACCACTTGCAGTGGAGGGGAGGTGCCAGTTCTTTAGGGAGGGCAGTGCAATGCTTCCACCTCTTCTGCAAGCAGTGTTGGAGATGCTGTAGAATGAAGGGCATCCATGAGAGGAGTAGAAGGAATGATGGAGGGCACAGAGAATGTTAATTAAAGGTCCTTTTGCCCACCTAACTAAAGATAGTGCCCGAGATAATGTCTGGGCTAGTGAAAAGCACATTTCAAAATCTAAAAATGGGATAAAACATGTCATAATACGTCTTATGGGTCACTAAAATGTGTTATTTAGCATACTGATAACACAAGACACATACTTGAATAACCTTAAAATTAATTTCAGCCTTAATTCTGAATTTGTTAATTGTCTAGGTTCCAGTACATATACCCAGGAAAACACCTATTAACAAATACTATTTCAGTACTATAATACAGATTATTTTCTAAAAAAGGTTAAATCACTAGTCAAAACTATCAGGCCATTTTGTTTGTGTTTTCATAGATTGCTCAAATAATGTTTAAGGACCACGAAATATGACATTAAAGAAATAACTAACATTTTCAAATTAAGATCAATCCTAAAATTCTGGAAGGGTCTACATTAAAGGCCAAAATTTAAACAGTATAACTTCTATTTAAAATATTACTTAAATACATGCTTACTACAAAGACTTCAGGTTTAAAACCCTTGAAATAATGAGAAAACGACCCAACAATTGTACTTAAATGAATTATGCTGTTCATTTATGTATGAATTTCTCTGTGGTCATATTTTAAATACAATATATATTTCAGAAAGATAAAACATACAGAGTTTGTAATTTTGAAAGTTTTTATACATTGACTACAGAAGACTAAAGCTAATTGAGTAGATAAGGAAGTTACAACATTCATCTGTTCACATTAACTTGTTGAAGTATATTGATACTTTAAGAAATTCATCTGCTACTTTAAGTATGTCAATAAAATTATACTAGAAACAATAAAAAACCCTTGAGTTTACTCCAAAAATTGAATTTCATGATTTCATACAAATAAAACTACCCCAAAATAAAAATGGTACAAGAAAACAGAAACCTAAACATCACACAAGTTATAAGAGTCAACTCCTGGCAGAGGAAACACTCACAATTTTCAAAATATGATGTATTATGAATATAAATTAAGCATACATTCTTATGCCAAATTATACGTGCACAGCATTAAAACCTCAGATTTGCTTTTTAGAAGATTAACACAGATTTGACTATGCTAATCCAATTGCTTGAAGGACCAGAAGGCTTCCCAATGTTTTCCACATGCTTTTTTATTCAAACTACAAACTGTACATAATAAAGTTATATCAGATTATTCTATAATACTGGCTATGTCAGCATTATTCAAAATGAGGAAGGTATTAAACAAACACAATGATATACATTTAGTATGTGGTAATGTAATTAAATAAACAACTAGATATATGGCAAAAATATAAAACACCATGTTGATTTGTAAGATTATTTTGCTCAGCTTTTTTTTCTAAAGAAAGAATTTATGAGGGAAACCTTGTAAAATAAACCAATCACTGTCATTTTAAACTTATACCTGCGTTAATCTACTTCACACTTTTCCACATCACTAAATAAACCATGGAGTTATGTAAAACATACCTACCTCACAGAATAACGTAAGCTTGTCATCTGGAAGGAGACCATTAGCTTCGTCAAGCAAAAAATCCCTTCTAATGAATTTTTTAAATCCCCAATCCTTCCCCTGTACAAATCGATATGCTCTTTGGCTTTCTGGTGGAAAACAGAGGTTTAAATCAAACAAGTATCACAGATAATTTTTTTCTTAATGGTAAAGAAATAAAGATGTGCAGAATATAGCTAGAATATTCATTGTGATGTGTTAGCTACAAGTATAAAAAAGGCATCTGAAGAAATTTGTCAAGGAGAATTAAACCATTCATTGTTGCTCAAAGTTTGGCCACAGTCACTGAACTTAAGACTTCTGAATCTCATAAAAAAAGAAAAAAAGAAAGAAAAGCCATGAACTCCCATAGAAGGAAAAAGACACAGACATGCACATATACTTATTTTCACACACACACACACACACACACACACACACACACACACACACACACACACTGCTGCATGTAAATATAAGTTGAAATCATACTGATATTGGCATAGCAGTCATCATCTAATATCCAAATTTTGTTAAAAAATATCTTATTTGTTGTTTCTCTCCTTAAAACCAAATGATCTAATTAAGAAATCTTTTAAGCACTGTTGGCAAACACACCCTATTGATTTAAGTTTGCTGAATAATAGAAAACCTCAAGGTGGTGAGAGTAAGAGGAAAAAGTCTCTTCCCATTCCCAAGATTTTAGATATAATCTCATGAAATAAATGCCCACACATAAGAGCCAAAAAATGCTTTTTGTATAATTTGTAAAAGATTTTAATAAAATCTAAGATGTTTTGAACATTTTAGGGACTGCTCAATTGCATGTTGTAAAATACACAAGATTCCCAAC
This sequence comes from Rattus rattus, assembly GCF_011064425.1. Classification (NCBI taxonomy): domain Eukaryota; kingdom Metazoa; phylum Chordata; class Mammalia; order Rodentia; family Muridae; genus Rattus; species Rattus rattus. Next base: position 110,143,483 of record NC_046158.1, on the reverse strand, counting down.
AGAAGGTATTTATTATATATTATTATCTATACAATCAGCACAGAACTTTAACTGAAATACTTTACTATTTTAAATGACACATAATATGGAAATATAAAAGTTAATAATTGCTATGTGTAATGAAGTTACTCGGTTCTTTGATCCATTTTTAATAAAGTATTTATAATTCAGAGTGGCAGTTCACAGGCTACTAAAGAAACCCTATTAAACACATTGTAAATATTCTCTAACATTCTTCTCTTATGCAGCTCTGAAGTAAAGAAAAAGGCTCTGACTATGAGAAAATTTTCTTTTCTTTCATTCACTGTTAATTCACTATAATCAAAAGAAAAAGAAAAATCTAGGGACAAAATATGAAGCCATTCTACTTCCTTGTAATGCTGTCCAGCAAAAAGGTAAAGGAGAGGAGACATTTTCCTGATGACATATACTAGGAACCCTGTTTTAACAGAAACTACTTTTTCCAAGTGACAAGTACAATGTCATTTTAGGACACAAAATTATTGTAAGTACTTCTATATGTCTATGAAGCTAAAATATATTAAACAACTTTAGTTTGAATGTGAAATATAAAATTAAACAATGGCCAAAGACTAAGACTTAAGAAAGGACAATCATCTCAAACTTTTCCAGGTAAAGTATAAAGAGAAGTCTTCATCCAGTTTGCCAATAACTTACCCATTGCTTTTGTTTCTTCCCTTTTAGCATTCAGAAGAGAAAATTTGAATTTAGCTCGAACCTCACTCTTCGGGCAGCTGACCAGAAGCAAATACAAAGACAAGTAGTCTCTACTTTCCTCATCTAGGCCTTTTGGGTTTACCCTCAGGCACCTAAAATTAAACAACATGGCACTTATAGTAACTTAGTATTTGGCACGAACAAAAAAAGGCAGACAATATTGAAATTACCTACAAATTAATATCACAACAGCACTTCTGAAATAAACCCATAGATTTTTACATTTCTCCATTTTATTAGGAATAATATAATAATTTATTAATTACTAATTTAATGTAAAATTATACTAATAACCATAGGACCAACAATAACAATAAACATAAAGTTAATAAAATAGAGTAAAAAATATGTTTACCATTTCATTTTATCATTTGGGCCAGAAGAAAATGTTGAACTCTTTAACACTTCACCCATTTCTTCTCGACAAAAACTGAAGTTATTAATAGTCCACATGTAGGAAAATTTCACTACTTTAACCTACGAGATGAGAAAACCACCTTTTATACTCATGTCTTAATCTTGTCACAAATCAAATATTGATTCTAACAACAACGATGAAGCCACACTACTTTATAATTTTATAGTAATATTTGTCATAGTTAGAAAATGTATGTGACAAGCAGCCAATGTGCTTTAAATAGCACGTACCTGTGTGTAGCACCAGCTTTCCGCAACAGGACTAGCAGACATATCTCCAGGCAGAGGTGGGGTAGGTTCCCGAGACATTGCCACCTTATGACAGTCGTAAGATTCATATAGTATGCCACAAACTTGAATAATTTAACTACAAAGAAATTAAATTTATTGATCAATCTTTGAAAAAATCAGGAAGAGAGATTATATTTAAAGTTGGGAGAATTAGTATTAAAATTAGATTTTGAAAGAGATTAGAGCTTTTTCATAAATAAATCCATAAACATCAGTCAGTCTCAAATGCAAACCAACTTAATATTTACATAAGACTATTTTTCAAATATATTTTTCAAATACTATTTTTCAAATCAAAAATATCCATATATCCTATATCACAGAAACAATGTCATCAATGTCTGGCTTACCTTCTGCGATCATTTCTTGAAGTGCAAAGGGCCATAAGCAAGTTCCCACTGTAACTCCGTGTCGCCACTTGCCAGATCCTAGTTCTCACCAAAGAACACAGATGTCTACAAAAGCCTATAAATAACTCAGACTACTGCTATGTCCCAAGACTATTATCTGTGACACAGTGCTTCCTTCTCAGATGTACTAAGTGATTGATTTCCCTTCTAGTTATCTATTCCTGTTCCAAATCATTTTGGATGTATAATTAGTAACCTATCTAGATGTTGTGAACAGCATTTGTTTGAGATGCTCTCTTTTCTACAAAGTGTACTTTTGAAATCTCTGTCAAAATTAGGAGGTTGCAGTTACATGGGAAACCGTCAATACACTATAGAAATAGTTTTCATTATTGGTGACTATGTCCTTCTCTTCAGTTCTCACCTTCCACCCTATTGTCATCCTTGATTCTGTTGAATATACTAGACTTTGTAAGAACAATGAGAACCTACTTTTGATTTAAAAACTGATCAAGGAAACCACATAAATCTGATAGACAAAACTTTTCAATTAAAATTTTTCTCTAAAGCTATAAAACAACAGTATAAAATAAAAAAAAGACAGATTAAGAAAGAAATAAAGCTGTAAAAGATAAGCCATCATATAAAACTATGAGTGAAGAAGCACTTTAAAATTTTTCAATACAGATAAAAACAAGAGCCAGGCATCAAGGTGTAGACCTGGAAGCCCAGCCAGAGAGCAGAAGGATCACAGAACAAGCAAATTCCAGCTGACCGACTCAAAACAAAGACAACAAAGAGTCTGAGGAAGAGAGGCAGAAATAGTTAAGGGTTTGTTTGTTGAGTGAAGGAGAGAAGAAAGTTGGGGGAAAGGGAGAGGACAATGGGAGGAAGGGAAGAGGATTGAGGTGAGAACTGAAGAGAACACAGTCCCAATAATGAAAAATATATTAACGTTCTCCCATGCAACTACAACTGATTCTTTTTTTTTTATAGGTCCTCTGTAAATTTTACATCATCCACCCCAATCCTATTTATCTCCCTCTCCCCTCATACCCACCCTCCACCCTTGTAACCTTTCCCCAAATGGGGGTGGGGAGTGGGGGGTGGGGTAGGGGAGACCCATTGTGAAAGCTGTAGCTGAGTCACTGTGGAAACACAGTATACCCTTTTGTCAATATTTCTTTGCTTGTAGATGTTCATTGCAGTGAGTCTTAGTCTGGTACAGGCCTCTGACTTCTGTTACAGTATCAATACTAGAACCTCACTGGGACTCTTCTTGGCTATCTTGTTGCCCTTTGTCATTTAGAGATCCTGTAGTTTTGGATCTGTAGGACTGGCTCCTTCATGCACTGGAGCAGTTCATCAATGGGGTAGATGTTCAGTAATGGAGTTGGCCAATTCAAAGCCTTAGAGCTGGTCAGTGCACTAGTTCTCAAGCACCCACAGGACCCGGGCAAGCTCTCCTAAGCTGCCCCAGCTGTTTCATCCAATGCCACTGCCAGCAAGCGGGCAGAGCCAGCTCTCTGGCTCATGCTCTCGAGGCTGGCTAATCTATACCTACACATCAAGGTCAGCTCTACTCAGGCGAGGTACAAGGTCTGCTGTCTGGGATGCTAGAGCATACAAGGGACAGGGACAGTTCTCCCACTCTCATGCTCTCAGGGCCAGCTCTCCCACATTCCAAAAGTGGTGGACAGACAAGGGAAACGTACCATTGAACCAACTGATTTTTGACGATGACTTCAAAAGAACACATTGAAGAAAATAGAACATCTCAAACAAATGTTGCTACATCTACCAGCCAAAGAATGAAACTTGATCATCATTTCTTATCCTGCCAAAGTAAGTATATAAATTCTAAATGGAATCAAAGTCCTTAACCTAAGACCAGAAACCAATATAGCTATAGCAAAATGTAAGGAATTTTGAACAGGACTCAGGTCATTCAAGAAATAAGATCAATAGAGAACAAATGAAACCTCATGAAACTAAAAGGATTTTGTACATCAAAGGAAACTATATGTATGACCCAGGTATACCATTCCCAGGCATATACTCAGTCTGTTCTAACAAGGAGATACCTGCATATCTATGCTCCTTGCTGCTCTAGTCACAACACCTAGAGAACTAAATCAGCTTAACTAATTGGTTACCTAATAAATGGATAATATCTCTGGGCTAAATATAAATATAGAACGTTTTTCAGCTATAAAGAGAACTAAAATTTTCTGGAAAATAAACAACACTGAAGATATTATTCTGAGTGAGGTAACCTAGGCCAGAAAGACAAATGCTACATGTTTTTTCAGACATGGATAATGCTCACGAATTTTCAGAGTGGAGTGTTTAAGTTAGAATATCTACAGAGATCAGACAGTTAGAAAAGGATCACTGGTAAAGGGAAGCAAGTCTATAATGGGGTTGGGAGTGGTACAGAATGTATATAGTATAAAAACAAAGGGAAGAAATACTGGGAATTTAAAGACAGTAAACAGGAGAGGGAGGGAGGGAATGAAGGACAGAGATGGTAGGAAGGGAAGGCTAACCAAAACTAGTAAGTATGAAGAAACCATACAGAAACCTATTATACTTTAGGTTAATTAAAGCTATTTAAAGATATAATTAAAATAATAAAATAGAGGCACTTATCATAAGTAGAATGTTGTCTCTCCCTAATGACCATGAGTTACTAAATGAAATCCCAGTAGCAGGTATAGAATACCATTCAGTGAGTTCTAGACCAAGAACACCTCAAAGCCCCTTCCCCTCCCTAAACAATATAGGTCATTGTCACCAATATTGGTTCTTTACCAGAACTTTAAGTTTAGACCCCACCATTGAAATAAAGGTACCACAGAGTTTGAAGTAGAAATCACACAAATCAAGTAGAAACTAAGCCAGAAAGTCCCTCCTGCTGGGTAGCTTTTATAGTACCAGATATTGCTACTCAGATAGCTAAGGGAAAAATCATTAAGGGTCTTATCCAGATGTGAACCTTGTAAGCTACAGTACCAACCTGCTAGAGAAGATGTACCCATTGGTCCAATAATAACATTAGTCTTATAGGATTAGCAAACTGCATTATGATTGGATCTGCAGCCTACTCTGCTAAAAGAAGCTATCTCTTGAACATAGTAAATTCACTCATTACTTCCCAATCAAAGGCAGACATGTAATGAAAACACACACACGCACACACACACACACACACACACACACACACACACACACACACACACACACCCCAACCTCACAAAGCAGAAATTCATGTTTGTAAATGAAATGGTAGCCAGGCATGGTCGCTATAGAAGAGGCTGGCTTCATAATCACCATCAACTTTCCTCTCCCTTCCAAATTCTGGATCACAAAGAAGCTGTACTAGTTCTCGTTCCCACTCATATTATGTTAGTGTCTGTATTGCTCTATATCCAAATCAGGCCAATATCTAGTCCCTTTTGTCTTCCTTGATGACAGCCATTTTAAAAGGTAAATATTTGACAAATGATTGAACACAAATTTGCCTGGCTCCAAACGCATGCTCCTCCCATAGAATATCGCTGCCATTAAAAATTATGGAGATGAAGCAGGCTGACTATTTTAACTCTTAATTTTACAGATGACAACTAAAAGACACAGGGTAAATGAAATACCAATTTTATAATGTTAGGTAAGTACTGGAATAAGGGACAAAAAATGAGATCCCGGAACATCAACTTCACTATTTCCAATATTCTTTACCCATCTCTTTTTTAAAAGAAAAATTAATGTGTTCTATTAACTAATGCCATTCAGACCTCCCTATCTCTGTCCTTTCGAATAAGATTGCATAAAAAAGAGAACACAACTAAAATAATATCAGTAAACAAGTGATTTCCTCCTTATTCTATGGACATATGATGGGGGTCATAGAATTATAAATCCATGCAAAGTAGTTTAACAACACACTGAATATCACAGTATAACTACACAATACACCATCGAATACCATGTATTTACTTGCATGGCCAAACAGCTAATGTAGTTGCTGCAGCTTAATATCCTACATACTGCTAGCCTAAGCAACATCAAAGTTTAAAAACTGAAAGTACAATATCTTCTGAATATGGACTGCTTTCAAAAAGTAGTAAAACTCAAGTTAAACCTACATTAAGTGAATGAGTGTCTGGATTCAGTTTAGAAATTTCAAGTGTAATATTTCCTCCTTATTAATGAAAAATGAATCTTACTGATATGAACATTTGTGTGATTTTTCTCTTTTACAGAAGCATCAGCATTAATGTTTGATACAGATGAATATTAATTAACATACCTATGTTTACTACAAAATTTTCCCAATATTTAGGAGAAAATAAAGGTCATGTCAAATAACCATACACCTATTGTTCAATTTCTTCTCCCTACCAAAAGTAAATATTGGCTTGAGATTACTGATACATTAAATGAATATGAAGAGATTTATCAATAAATTTCTAAATTTTACAGGCAGGAGTTCACAGATGTAATAAATACATACATAGATATAACAAAAAATAGTGTAGTGACTCTCAGTTCAGTTATAAGTGATACGACATTTTAGCAAATGTCCCAGGGTCACCTTCATCAGTAACCATGATGTTATCAGCCCAGGTTCTGAGAACAGGGTGCCAGAATGCTGGTACCAAAGAAAGCTTGTGAACTTTATCCTAAAACAACTAGAGTTCTGTCTTTAACTAGCTTGATAACTCTGAAAGCTTGGCTCAAGGGTTTGCCTTTCTTTCACCTGTGTCCACACTTTGGGGATACAGAAGAAGCATTCTGGTCTTTAATATTCATTAAAACCTTTAGAGCAAAGTCTATTTGCTGCAGTCACCTAAAACAAATGGGAATGAATATAAGCAGTGGATCACACAGGACAGTGTAGGAAGAAGTCTTAAAAAAAAAAAAAAGATAATATTGTAGTTTGACTATAAAATACCTCCCATATAGCTTCATGTGCTTGAATGCTTGTTTCCTCTATGTGCAGATTATGGAAACTTTAGAAAGGCGCACTTTGCTGAACAAAATACATCACAGGGAAGGGCTCTGAAGTCTTCCCCACCTTTCCCCTCCTCTTTCTGTATGAAGACAAAATGCGATCATTTTGCTTCCATGGCAGCCAAGTGCCTGCTGCTATGCCTTCCTTGTTATGATAGACTGTATCCCCACTGGAACTAAGACAAAATAAAGCCTTTCTTAGCTAACTTGCTGTATGTCAGGGTACTTTATCACAGGAATGGAAAAGTAACTAACACAGATAATTAGAAGACTAATAAGGCTTTGAAAAAACCTCCCACATTATACTGGAAATCATGAAAGCCATTTACATGTCAAGGACCTAAACATGTAAGTAGGAAGGATAATATCAGACACCAAGCTTTCAGTGATGGCTAGAGGTACTGAAACAGTGAAAACTGAGAACCTGCATGCAAAAGACACCATCATTTGCACAGAACGCCTACAGAATGGGAAAAGATTTTTACCAACTACATATCCAACAGAGGACTAATATCCAAAATATATAAAGATTAAATATTAAGATATCAAACACTAAATATCAATAAATCAAATAATCTACTTAAAAATGGGGTACAGACTGGATCTTCTGCACATGTCTCATGGCTGTTAGCTTAGTGCTTTTCTGAGGCTCCTGACAGTGGACGCAGGTGTATCTTTGACTCTTTTACATGCTCGTTTTACTATTTCCCTTCTATTGAGTTGTCTTGTTTAGCCTCCAAGGACTTTAGCTTTGTCTTATTGTATCTTGTTTGATTGTTAACATTTGGAGGCCTGCTCTTTTTTGAAGAGGAAACAGAGGCAAAGTAGATATGGGGCAGAGGGGAGGTAGGAGGGAAGCTAGGAGATATGGAAGGAGGGGAAACTGTGGTTGGGATTTGTTATGAAAGAAGAATCTATTTTAAATTACAAGAGAGAGAGAGAGAGAGAGGGAGGGGGGGGGGGAGGGGAGAGAGAGAGGAGAGAGAGAGAAATTAAAACTGGGTACAAATCTAAACTGGTTTCTCAAAATAGGAAACTCAGATAGATGAGAAACTTAAAAGAAATGTTCAACATAGTTAGCCATCATAGAAATGAAAATTAAAACTACTTTGAGATTTCATTGCACAAGTGTCAGAATGACTTAGATGTCATCCATTATGGATGGACTCACCTGCTGGCACTACTGAATCCTAGGCTTCTTTTCCCAGGGTCTCGAGGCATGTCAGGCCCACCTGGTCTACCAGATCTCCTGACAGACTCAGGTAACATCAGGGCATCAGTTACACCTTTTTCTACCTCAGACCTAGTCTGACTGTGGGTTCCAGCGCCAACCTTCTTGACTGGGTCCCCAAACCTGTACACTCACTGTGGAAATCAGCATGATGGTTCCTAAAGAAGATGGGAATCGATCTACTTCAAGACCCAGCTATACTACACTTTTGGGCATATACCCAAAGGATGCTTCATCATAATATAAAGATACCTACTCAAGTATGGTCATTGTTGCTTTATTCATAATTGCCAAAAATTGGAAACAATCTAGATGTCCTTTCACAGAAAGATGGATAAATGTGATATACTTAAGCAACAGAGTATTATTTGGCCATTAAAACAATTATATCATGAAATTGCAGACAAACGGATGAAAGCAGGGAAAAAAAAATCATCGTGAGTGAGGTATCCAGGCCTAGAAAGATATATATGGTATGCACATATTAACCATTAAATCAGTAATAACTAAACTACAATCCACAGTACCACAGAGGGTAAATACAGAAGAGGGTACATATAGATCTCATGAAGGAATAGGAAATCAAATAGATAATTATGGATGGGTGAGGAAGTGGTTGGACTGAGATGATCAGGTGGGGATGAGGAAGGAGGAGTTGAGGGAGGCAATAAGGGGAGAGACAGCTAAAATTAAAGCCCAGGTGAGGGGTAGTATGAAAACCATATTTGGTAGGAAAGTCCTAAAATATATACACATATAAAGGCACTCTAAGTCAAATCAAATAATGAGGACACAGGGTCCTAACAGTCAATCTCATCATCAAACAAATCTTCTGGTACTGGAACTGATTTACATCTAATTAAGCAGTTGGCCAAACAGAAATTCCCAAACAACCAGAGCAGTTGCCAAGACTATAAAGATTTCTCTCCACAAACTGACACCAAGGCCCCACTGCTGAAGACAACATCTGCAGAACTCACTGAACATGGAGAGGTGAGCTGGTGCCTATGTCAAGCCTTTACTACATCCTGGCTTCTTTGGTACAGAAAGGTACTCTGCACACTGCCAAAAGAGTACAAACCTACAATGCTATACTATTTACATCTATACATGCTATACATCTGCAATGCTATAGTGTTTATAAGATATGCTAGAGCAATAGTGGCACAAACCTTGTGGTGTGAGCCAACCAATACATGATTAAGGGCCACTCTGAGTGCAACCCAAACTTGACACCTCCTGGATGCTCAATAACCAGAGACCAGATAGACTGGAGACCTAGCGTAAAACGAAATACTACTGGTCATTTAAAGAATGCTCTGGAGAGATGGCTCCGAGGTTAAGAGCACTGGTTGCTCTTCCAGAAGACCCTGATTTCATTCCCAACACCCACATAACAGCTCACAACTATCTTTAACTCCAGTTTCAGGGGTTCTGACACCTCACAGGGACATATATGCAGTCGAAACACCACTGCACATAAAATAAACATTGAAAACCAATTTTTTAAAACTAGTGATAAGGTGACTTCTAATCATTGTCTGTTATACTCATAGATCAGTACTTTGTTTAGGGAAACTTCCTCCTGCAGCAGATGGGAACAACCAGAGAGAGCTACAGCCAGACATTACACAGAGAAAGAGACCTTTGAACACTCATCCCTAAATAGATGTCTCCATCAAATCCCTCCCCTCAGAAGTCATGGAATCTGGTAGTAAAGGAAGCAGCCAGAAGGGATGACAGATAATAATCAAACAAGGCCCTTTAAATCAACATGAGCAAAGCTGATATGAACTCACAGAAACTGAAACATGATGCAAAGGACCAAGACAGGTCTGCACCAGATCTGTTCCATACACATACATGGTTTAGAGTTTTCATGGATTTCTTGAGTATACAAACAAGTAGGTCTCTGACTCTTATGCTTTCTTCTTTCTGTTGGTTGGTCTTGCCAACTTCAATGTAAGATTTTTGTTTTATCTTTGTTATTGTGTTTGCTGGTTCTACATAAAGGCCTGTAGGGCATTTTCTTAATTAGTGGCTGGTGAGGGAAGGCTGAGGCCATCACAGATGGTACTGCCTTGGATTGGTGGTCCTGGGTTCTATAAGAAAACAAGACAAAACAACAGGATAACCAAGAGCAGTCCTGAGGAGGATACAGTATTGATGGTGTAGCAGAAGACAGAGACCTCAAACCACACCAATCACTAACTGCAATGAACATTTCCAAGTAAGTGTGGACAATACTGTGGGACACACTAAGACACACCATAGCTTCCACAGCAACATGTTTTCTATGCTTTGCTTTGTTTTTTTTTTGTTTGTTTGTTTGTTTTTGTTTTTCATTTTTCTTAATTTTTGTTTTGTATTTTCTTTTGGTGGAGAGGTTGCAAGGACAGGGCATGGATATGAAGCAATTGACAGATGCATGGGATTGGGGTGCATGATATGAAACTGACAAAGAGTCAGTAAAAAAGTTAGAAAGGAAGGAAGGAGGGAAGGAGGCCAAGCAACCCATTGGAAGTAAACCAGTAGGCAGCATCCCTCTATGGCCTCTGCATCAGCTTCTGCCTTTGGGTTTCTGCCCTGATTTGAGTTCCTGTCCTGACTTCCTTCAATAATAAACAGTAATACGGAAGTTTGGTCATGGTGTTTCATCACAGTAATAGAAACCCAAACCAAGGTAGTTATATTTTATTATCTCTTAAAAGCCTGTTCTTTTCTAATGAGACAGAATAGGAATGGACCCAGATGAGAGGGGAGATAGGATGTAACTGGGAAGAACGGAAGGAGAATAAACTGTAACTAATATATATTGTGTGAAAAAAGACTATTTTCAATAAAATAAAATATTAGAAAAAAATTAAAAGACAAAGTATCTCCAAAGTAACAGCCAAACTACAGATACTAGACTTTTTACATTATTTTTGAGAACTTAATACATTAGCACTGCATTTGCACTGATCATGCCCCTCCAGCACTATGTTCACAGAAGTCTAAAAATCACACAGGAGTGTGCGTGCACAAACACATGCACATGAGATCCCAATAAAATAAAATCAAGAACTGGGTGACTTTTCAAAAACCATTATAAGTGACCAGTGACATATTACCTTAAAAGGGGATCATTTAATCAAGTAGCTATAACATGTAATTTGCACATACATAAAATCCTTTAATTATATCATGCTAAAAGTGACAAAAATCAAAACAAGAACAAAACATTCTCCATTAATAGATAAAGACACCATTATTCAACCTTCTATGACATATAGACACCAAGAATATTCATAACAAGATAATTTTTAAGTATAATATAAAAGAACCAGACCTAGCAGTTGTTTCATCCATTAACAGCTTAAGTCCATAAAACTCAGCAGATTTTAAGATTAAAATCATTTAACCTATCCCCTCTGAGTTTTAATAAAAACTCAAAACTGTAAATTCATGGAGACAAAGAAAAATAAACAAACAACAAAAACCAGAGTAACATATCCTAGCTTACAGGTACTGACAGTAGTGCACAGTTAAGAAAAGCAGCTAAACGTCTGCACTGAAAAGGGGATTTAAGGCCCAGCAGACTCAGGAGCCAAAGCACAGCCAGGGATAGGATCCTTCCTGTTTCCACTGTGCAACAGCCCTCTTTACCCCAATCCCACTCAGAGAAAACTTGTTCCCCAGGAGTGGCCACATCCAAGCTCAGAGGTGGGAAGACCTTAACAATACCTGTCACAGGTGGGAACTGCCCAGGAACAGTGGACCCAGGAACCACAGCACAGTCCAGGACACAATCTTTCCAGTTTCCACCTGTGCCCCAGAGCTGTCCCTGTCGAGAGAAAACCTGTCCCCCAGGAGTGTGAACATACCCAGGCTCACAGGCTCACAGGAGGGACAAGGTCCAATCAGAGAGGGCAAGGGCAGCTAACACCAGAGATAGCCATATGTCAAGAGGGAAGCATAAAGAACATAAGCCACAGAACCCAATGCTACTTGGCAACATCAGAACCCAGTTCTCCCACTACAGCAAGCCCTGGATATCCCAACACACAAGAAAAGCAAGATTCTAATCTAAAATAACATGTCATGATGATGATAGAGGACTTTAAGAAAGACTTAAATAACTCCCTTAAAGAAATACAGGACAACACAGGTAAACAAGTAGAAGCCCTTAAAGAGGAAACACATAAATCCCTTATGGAAATACAGGAAAACAATATCAAACAGGTGAAGGAATGGAACAAAACCATACAGGAATAGAAACAATAAAGAAATCACAAAGGGAGAAAACCCTGGAGATAGAAAACCTAGGAAAGAGATCAAGAGTCATAAATGCAAGCATCAACAACAGAATACAAGAGGTAGGAGAATCTCAGGTAGAAAATACCATAGAAAGCATTGACACAACAGTCAAAAGGAAATGCAAAATGCAAAAAGCTCTTAACCTAAAACATCCAGAAATACCAGGACACAATGAAAAGGCCAAACATAAGGATAATAGGTATAGAAGAAAGCAAAGATTCCCAACTCAAAGGGCCAGTAAACATCTTCAACAAAATTATAGAAGTTCTCTAACCTAAAGAAAAAGAGGACTATAAACTTACGAGAAGCCTACAGAATGCTATATAAATTGGACCAGAAAAGAAAAGAAATTCCTCCCGTCACATAATAGTCAAAACAACAAATGCGCAGAACAAAGAAAAATGAAAAGCAGTAAGGGAAAATGGTCAAGTAATCTATAAAGGCAGACCCATCAGACAGACTTACACCAGACTTCTCAACAGAAACGCTCAAAGTCAGAAGACCTTGGTCAAAAGTGAACAAAAACACCAGTCCAGGCTAGTATACCCAGCAAAACTCTCAATTACCACAGTCGGAAAAAACAAGATATTCCAAGACACAACCAACTTCAAACAATATCTTTCCAGTAAACCAGCCATACAGAGGATAAAAGAAGGAAAGCACCAACATAAGGAGGGAAACTACAGCCAAGAAAAACCAAGAAAGTAATCTTTCAACAAACCCAGAAGAAAATAGTGACACAAACATAACTGCACCTATAACAACAAAAATAACAGGAAGTAACAATCATTGGACCTTAATATCTCTTAACGTCAATGGACTCAATTCTCTAATAAAAAGATCCAGCCTAAAAGACTGGATACTAAAACAAGACCTAGCATTTGCTGCATACCCAAAACACACCTAAGTGATAAAGACCTATACTACCTCAGCGTAAATGGCTGGAAAATGAATTTCCAAACAAATGGTTCCAAGAACCAAGCTAAAGTAGCCATTCTAATAACGAATGAAATACACTTTCAAACAAAAGTTATCAAAAAAGATGAGGAAGGACACTTCATATTCATCAAAGGAAAAAAATCCACCAAGATAAACTCTCAATTCTGAACATCTATGAACCAAATACAAAGACACTAATATTTTTAAAAGAAACAAAGCCCAGAGCAAACACTGAACCTCATACAAATAATAGTAGGATACTTTAAACACTCCACTATCACCAATGGACAGATCATGGAAACAGAAACTAAACAGAGACACAGTGAAACTAAGAGAATTTATGAACCATTTGGATTTAATAATTATCTAGAACATTTCATCCTAAAACAAAAGAATATATCTTCTTCTCAGCACCTCATGGTACTATCTCCAAAACTGACCATATAATAGGACACAAAACAGGCCTCAACTGATACAAGAAGATTGAAATAACCCCATGCATCCTATCAGATCACCATGCACTAAGGCTAGTCTTCAATAATAACAAATTAATAGAAATCCCACATACTCATGGAAACTGAACAACCCTCTACTCAATGATAACTTGGTCAGGGAAGAAATAAAAAAAAGAAATTAGAGACTTTTTATAATTTAATGAAAATGAAGGCACAACATACCCAAACTTACAGGATAGAATGAAAGCAGTGCTAAGAGAAAACTCATACCCTGAGTGCCTCCAAAAAGAAACTACAGAGAGCATATACTAGCAGCTTAACAACACATCTGAAAGCTCTAGAACAAAAAGAAGCAAATACACTCAAGAGGAATAGAAGGCAGGAAATAATCAAACTCAGGACTAAAACCGAGAAGAAACAAAGAGAACTCTACAAACAATCAACAAAAACAGGAGCTGGTTCTTTGAGAAAATCGACAAGATAGATAAACCGATAAGATATAGATAAGCTAATTAACCAGTTGGCACAGAGACAGTATACAAATTAACAAAATCAGAAATGAAAAGGGATGGGGCTGGAGAGATGGCTCAGTGGTTAAGAGCACTGACTGCTCTTCCAAAGGTCCTGAGTTCAAATCCCAGCAACCACATAGTGGCTCACAGCTATCCATAATGAGATCTGATGTGCCTAAAGACAGTTAACACTGTACTTACATATAATAAATAAATAAATCTTAAAAAATAACAGAAATAAAAAGGGAGAAATAACTGAAACTGGAGAAATTTAAAAAAATCATCAGATCCTACTACAAAAGTCTATTACTCAACAAAACTGGAAAATCTAGATGAAATGGATGATTTTCTACACAAATACCAGGTACCAAAGTTAAATCAGGATTGGCTAAAACCTCTACACAGTCCCCTAACTCCTAAAAAAATAGAAGCCATTATTAAAAGTCTCCTAACAAAAAAAGCGTAGGACCAGATGGTTTTAGTGCAGAATTCTGTCACAAGTTCAACGAAGATAAAAATATTCTTCAAACTACTTCACAAAATAGAAACAGAATGAGCACTACCTATGAAGACACAGTTAAAACTGATATCTAAACCACACAAAGACAGACCAAAGAAAAAGAACTTCAAACCAATTTCCTTTCTGAATACCAATGCAAAAAATACTCAAGAAAATTATCACAAACAGAATCTAAGAACACATCAAAACAATCATCCATCATGATCAGGTAGGCTTCATCCCAAGGATGCAGGGATGGTTCAATATATAGAAACCCATTAACAACCCCTATATAAAAAACCAATTAAAAAAAAAAAAAACAAAAAACAAAACCTCACATAATCATCCCACCAGATCTGAAAAAGCCTTTGACAAAATACAACAACCCTTCATGTTAAAAAGTCTTGGAAAGATCAGGAATTCAAGGCACATACCTAAATATAATAAAAGCAATATACGGCTAATCAATAGCCAACATCAAACTAAATGGAGAGAACCTTGAAAATCTCACTAAAATCAGGGACCAGACACGGATTCTTCCTACTCTCTCCTTATCTATTCAATATAGTGGTTGAAGTTCTAGCCAGACCAATTAGACAACAAAAGGAGGTAAAAGAGATTAAAATTGGAAAGGAAGAAGTCAAGATATCGCTATTTGCAGATGATATGACAGTATAATTAAGTGACCCCAAAAATTCCATCAGAGATTTCCTACAGCTGATAAACAAAGTCAACAAACCAATCAGTAGCCTTCCTCTACTCAAAGGATAAACAGTCTGAGAAAGAAATTAGGAAATCCACACCCTTCACAATAATCACTAACAATATAATATACATTGGTTTGACTCTAACCAAAAAAGTGAAAGATCTGTATGACAAAAATTTTCAAGTCTCTGAAGAAAGAAATCGAAGATCTCAGAAGCTGGAAAGACCTCTCATGCTCATGGATTGGCAGGATTAATATAGTAAAAGCAATTTAGATTCATTGCAATCCCCATCAAAATTCCAACTCAATCCTTCACAGAGATAGAAAGAGTAATTCTCAAATTCATCTGGAATAACAAAAAGCCCCAAAGAGTGAAAACTGTTCTCAACAATAAAAGAACTTCTGGAAGAATCACCATCCCTGACCTCAAGCTGTATTACAGAGCAATCTTGATTTAAAAAAAAAAAAAAAAAAAAAAACCTGCATAGTATTGGTACAGAGACAGGAAGTTAGATCAATGGAATAGAACTGAAGATCCAGAAATGAAGCCACACACCTATGGTCACTTGATCTTTGACAAAGGTGCTAAAAACTATCCAATATAAAACAGACAGCATTTTCAACAAATGGTGCTGGTTCAACTGTAGGTCACCATGTAGAAAAATGTAAATTGACCCATTCTTATCTCCTTGTACAAAGTTCAAGTTCAAGTGGATCAAAGACCTCCACATAAAACCAGTTACACTGAAACTAACAGAAGAGAAAGTGGGGAAGCGTCTTTGAACACATGGGCACAGTGGACAATTTCCTGAACAAAACACCAATAACTTGTGCTCCAAGATCAAGAATTGACAAATGGGACCTCATAAAATTGCAAAGCTTCTGTAAGGCAATAGGACAAAACAGCAACAACAGATTGATAGAGGGCTTATATACAAAGAACTTTAGAAGTTAGACTTCAGAGAACCAATTAACCCTATTTAAAAATGGGGCACAGAGCTAAACAAAGAATTCTCAACAGGAATCTCAAATGGCAGAGAAGTACCTAAAGAAATGTTCAACATCCTTAGTTATCGGGGAAATGCAAAATCCCTGAGATTCCAACCTTATACCAGTCAGAATGGCTAAGATAAAAAGCTCAGGTGACAGAAGATGCTGTCGAGGATGTGGAGAAAGAGGAACACTCCTCCATTACTGGTAGGATTGCAAGTAGGTCCAACCACTCTGGAAGTCAGCCTGGCCATTCCTCAGAAAATTGGACATAGTACTACCTGAAGACCCAGCTTTACCACTCTTGGACATATACCCATAAGATGCTCCAACATAAAACAAGGACACATGCTCCACTATGTTCACAGCAGTCTTATTTGTATAAGCTGGAAAGAACCCAGATGTCCTTCAATGGAGGAATGGATACAGAATATGTGGTACATTTGCATAATGGACTACTACTCAGCTATTAAAACCAATGACTTCATGAAATTCACAGGAAAACGATGGAACTAGAAAATACCATACTGCGTGAGGTGACCCAGTCACAAAAGAGCATACACATAGTATTATTATTCACTGATAAGTGGATATTAGGAAAAAAGCTCAGAATACTCAAGATACAACTCACAGACCATATGAAGCTCAAGAAGGAATATCAAAGTGTGACTATTTCAGTTTTACTTAGAAGGGGGAACAAAATAAGTCACTGGAGGAAATGCCCGGACAATAAGTGGAGCAGAGACTGAAGGAAAGGCCATCCAGAGTCTGTGCCATCAAACCCTAATACTATTGCAGATGCCAAGAAGTGCTTGCTGAGAGGAGCCTGGTATGGCTGTTCCCAGAGAGGCTCTGGCAGTGTCTGACCAATATAGATGAGGTGGCTTGTGGCCAACCATCAGATAGAGTAAGGGGACCCCAACAGAGGAGTTAGGGAAGGGACTGAAGGAGATGAAGGGGTTTACAATCCCATAGGAAGAAAAACAGTATCAACCAACCAGTCCTGCCCCCACCAATCTCCCAGAACTAAACCACCAATCAAAGCGTACACATAGAGGGACACATGGCTCCAACTGCTTATGTAGCAAAGGAATGTCTTATCTGGCATCAATGGGAGGTGAGGCCCTTGGTCCTGTGGAGACTTGATGCCCCAATGTAGGGAATGCTAGGGTGGCAGGAGGAAATGGGTAGGTGGGTGGGGATCTCCCTCATAGTAGCAGGGGTAGGGGGATAGGAAAGGGGTTTTGTGGAGAGATAACAGGAAAAGGGGATAACATTTGTAATGTAAATAAAATAACCAATAAAAAATGTTAATAAAAAAGGGATTTAAGACCACTCTACACCAGGGACACTCTAGACTACCCATATATCATAAAGACACATGTAGATTATCTGTATTCCATTTGTCCAGGCCTGTTCCATGCAGGTCATCCCTATGCCACATAATGACTTGCCATGAACATCACCTTCTCTTTATCTCTCTTCCTCCCCTTGGGATTTCCCAATGCTCAGTCAGTTCCCAGCAAAGCATCCTCCAGCATACCACATGGCTGGGAAACCCACTCAATTCCCTTGGTTCCCAGTATAGCAAAGCTTTAGCAGCTGCTTACCTCAGATCTTTAGTAGTCTATCCAGTTTTGAAAACCCAGCCCAAGGGACACAACTTGTTCCAAGCAACTTGACCATTCCACTAAAGGCCATAGCTGACAAACAGATAAGTCATAGGCTCCAAAAGGGAACATTGATATTCCAATCCTGCTATGAATTAGCCTCCTCCTGAACACTGCAATCACCCATATGCTGAAACAACATGCTGTATAAAACAGAAAGAAAAACTCAACCAACCAACTGCAAACCCACAAATCTAAACACAGAAATAAAAACATGAAATACCAAAACAACATCTCCTCCAAAAAGAAAAAATCTTCTAATATCCCCTACTGAAAATAACATGGAAAAGCTCCTCCCAAATGTGAAATTCAAAAGAATGATTGTAGCATTGGTTAAACAACTAAAAGAATACTAAAACAAAGAGATAAATGAGATAAGGAGGTCATCCCAAACAGGAAGGTAGACTTTGAATCAATGAAGAAAACCCAAACTGAAATAATGCTTGAACTGAAATTTTAAGTAAGCCAGTTAAAAACCTCATGGAAAGCCTCACCAACAAAACTGATCATTTCAAATCCAGAAAGTCAGGGATGGAGGATGAAGCAGAGGAATCGGAACACCTGGTAAGCATCAAGTTTAAGGGGAAAAAAGTTACAAGAACGGAACATGGAACAGTCAAGAGAAGAAAAGTAATTCTCCACCACATATTACAGCTAAAGTATTACAAATATTCAGTACAAAAAGGTGCTGAAGGCTGCCAAGTGAGAAATGTCAAGACACATACAAAGGCAGGGATAATTTATCTGACAGAACTCTTTAAAACAAAGAGGGCCTGGAAATAAGTATTTCACCTTTCAAAAGTTCATAACTGTCAAACAGACTACTATGCCAAGCAAAATTGTCTATAAAACTGAGTAAGAAATAAAAATTTTCCATAATAAAAATGAATTAAAGATATTTTCTGTTGTTTTATTGTGATATTAAATTTGTTGTTTTATTGTTTTATTAATACCATAGTTTGTATTTAATAAAATACAAATTTTATTAAAATTTTATTTTAAATTGTTTTATTAAATTTACTTATTCACTTTACATCCCAATACAAGCATCCTCTCTCCTCCTAGTACTCCCTCATGCAGATCCTCCTCCTACTGCTCCCTCCCCTTCTCTTTTGAGGAAGGCCCCTCTAGCCATCACCCCTTCAATACTACCCCTCCATACACCAACCCCCAACTCAAATACCACCACCTACCCCCACCCCCACTCCTATACATCAAGTCACTGATGCAGGACTAGGCACATCCTTTCCAACTGAAGCTGGACAAGGTTAGGGGGAAGACAGTCAGGGGAAACAGGATTTACAGTTAGACAGGCAACACATTCAAGGAGCCTCTGCTCCTTTTGTTGGAGGTCCTCTACAGGAAGACCAAGCTGCACATCGGTGGAGGGGGCCTAGGTCCAGTCCATGCTCACTCTTTGGATGGTGATTTAGTCTCTGAGAGGTCCCAAGAGTCCAGGTTAGTTGACTCTCTTGGTAATCCTGTGGAGTCCTTGTCCTCTTCAAGTCCCTCAACCATTCCCCCAACTCTTCCATAAGACTCCCCAAGCTCTATCTATTGTTTGGCTGTGGGTCTCTGCACCCTGACTGCTGGATGGAGCCTCACAAAAGGACAACTATGCTAGGCTCCTGTTTGCAAGCATAACAGAATATCATTAATAGTGTCAAGGATTGGGTCTTACCCCTGGGATGGGTCTTAATTTGGGGCTGTCATTGATTAGCCATTCCCTCCATCTCTGCTCTACCTTTTTCCCTGCACAAGATGTAGGCAGGACACATTTTGGGTTGAAGGTTTTGTGGATGGGTTGATGGAGCCTCTCAAAAGGACAACTATGCTAGGCTCCTGTTTGCAAGCATAACAGAATATCATTAATAGTGTCAAGGATTGGGTCTTACCCCTGGGATGGGTCTTAATTTGGGGCTGTCATTGATTGGCCATTCCCTCCATCTCTGCTCTACCTTTTTCCCTGCACAAGATGTAGGCAGGACATTCTACTCCCCTCCTCAACCCCTCTCCCACTCAGTTCCTTCCCTCCACCCACCTCTGATATCTATTTTATTTCCCTTCTTAGAGAGATTCAACCATCCTCCCTTGGGCCCTCTTGACTGTCTGACTTCTTTGGGTTTGGTTGATTACTGTGTCATAATCCTGTACTTTGTACTAATATCTACTAAGTGAGTATACACAGTCCATATGTGGTGGCAAGGGGGATCAGATATAGGGAGCAAGGGAGAAAGAAGGGAAACTGTGGGTAGGAGCAATCTCTAGGAAGTACCAGAGACTTGGGATAGGAGAGGCCCCAGAGGGTCTTTCAGGCAACTCTACTTGAGACTCCTAGCAGTAGGGGATATGGATCCTGAAGTGGCCACTTTCTGTAGCCAGATAGGACTTCCAGTGAACAGATTATAAATCCATTATTTTTCTACCTCCAAGAAACGTACCTCACCATCAATAATAGATGACACAGAAATGTACAAAGAAGGGAAATAGCATTCTAAATAGAATCAAGAACCAAAGAAAGACAGCTATTCTAGTAACTGACAAAACGTACTTCAAAACAATATTGGTCAAAAAAAAAGATAAGAAACAGTATTTTGTACATATTAAAGGGAAAATGCACAAATGTGATGGTATAATCCTAAACATAGAGGTTCCAAACACAGGGGTAACAAATTACATATAAGAAATACTATTATAAATACGCGGACCCCAATCCAGTGATAGTGGGTAATTCTAATACCCTATTTTCGTGAATAGAAAGGTCATCTAGAGAAAAAAAAAAAAAAAAAAAAAAAAAAAAAACTCAGAGCAGGTAACATCATGAATCAAACAGACCTAACTGATATCTACAGAAACTTTCCTCCCAAATACTAAAGAATACATATTCTTCTCAGCAGCCCATGGAGCTTTATAAAAATTCAACTACACACAAGGGCACAAAGGAAGTCTTAACAATAACAGAAAAATTAAAATAACATTTTGCATTCTATATGACCACAGTAGAGTAACAACAGCTATCAACAGCAATAGAAATGACAGAAATTACACAAGTTCGGAGAAATAAACAATACACTATTGAATGAGAATTGGATGAAAGTAGAAATGAAGAAAGAAATGTAAAATCTCTAGATGTGAAGAAAAATAAAAACACAACAAACCACAATCTATGGGACTAAGAGAGGTCTTCACAGAATTAAATGCAAGGGTTGGGGATTTAGCTCAGTGGTAGAGCACTTGCCTACCAAGCACAAGGCCCTAGGTTCGGTCCCCAGCTCCGAAAAAAAAGAAAAAAGAAAAAAGATCCAAACACAGAATTAAATGCCTGCACTAGTGGTAGAGAACTGTGGGTCAAGACTTCCTTTGGAGATCCAAGGACCCTTGGAAAAACAGACACAGTTTATGATTCCTCAAAGTAGTAAACTGTTATGTTATAAAGAAGCAATGAAAACAACTTTGCGTCAGTTTTCTTTGAAGTAATGGAATATAAGCTTTCTTTAGGAGTGCTACATCTGGAACACTCCTCTATTGCTGGTGGAATTACAAACTGGTACAATCACCTGGAAATCAATTTGGAGGTTCCTCAAAAAGTTGGAAATAAACTTACCTAAAAACCCAGAAATATCACTCTTGGGAATATACCAAAAATATGCCCCACCAGGCCACAGGAGCATGTGTTCCACTATGTTCACAGCAGCCTTATTTGTGATAGCCAGAAGCTGAAAACAACCCAGATGTCCCAAGACAGAAGAATGGATAGACAAAATGTGGCTCATTTACACAATGGAATACTACTCAGCTATTAAGAACAAGGACATCCTACATTTTTCAAGTAAATAGATCAAACTAGAAAAGATCATCCTGAGTGAGGTAACTCAGACCCTAAAGGACATATATTTTTACTAAAAAGTGGATATTAGTCAAAAAAATAAAATAAACAAAAAAGAGCAACAACAACAAAAAAAAAAAGTATAGACTACCCAAGATACAGGCCACAGAACTCAAAATGATCAACAAACTGAGGGGCCCAAGTGAGGATGCCTCAGTTCCACTTGGGAGGGAGAAGAAAGTTACCACAAGGGGGAATCGAGAGAAAGAGAGAGAGATGGAGGGAGGAAGCGAGGGACGGACTGAACAACTTGGGACGGAAGGGGACTGTAGAGGGGAGGCTAACATGATCTGGTACTGGTGGAGGAAAAAGACTGAAGCCCTGAGGGCCAGCATAAAGAATGGAAATAGGCAACATCTGGAGGTAGAAGGTTGGGAGGACCCTCCAGAATGTACCAAAAACCGGGGAGGTGAGTGACTCTCATGACTCAAAGTGGGGGCACCCTAGATTTCATGCCCTAGAGTGGAGAGAGGGAACTTGTAGAGCCCACCTCCAGCATAAAAACAGGGCATCAAGTGAGGCATAGGGTTATTATCCCACATCGACGCAAAAATAATAAAATTCTGGCAAACCGAATCCAAGAGCACATCAAAACAATCATCCACCATGATCAAGTAGGCTTCATCCCAGGCATGCAGGGATGGTTTAATATATGGAAAACCATCAACGTAATCCATTACATAAACAAACTGAAAGAACAAACCACATGATCATTTCATTGGATGCTGAGAAAGCATTTGACAATATTCAACACCCTTCATGATAAAAGTCCTAGAAAGAATAGGAATTCAAGGCCCATACCTAAACATAGTAAAAGCCATATACAGCAAACCAGTCACTAACATTAAACTAAATGGAGAGAAACTTGAAGCAATCCCACTAAAATCAGGGACTAGACAAGGCTGCCCACTCTCTCCCTACTTATTCAATATAGTTCTTGAAGTTCTAGCCAGGGCAATCAGGCAAGAAAAGGAGATCAAGCAGATACAGATTGGAAAAGAAGAAGTCAAAATATCACTATTTGCAGATGATATGATAGTATATTTAAGTGACCCCAAAAGTTCCACCAGAGAACTACTAAACCTGATAAACACCTTCAGCAAAGTGGCTGGGTATCAAATTACCTCAAATAAATCATTAGCCTTCCTCTACACAAAAGACAAACAAGCCGAGAAAGAAATCCCCTTCATAATAGTCCCAAACAATATAAAATACCTCGGTGGGACTTTAACCAAGCAAGTAAAATATCTGTATGATAAGAACTTCAAGCCTCTGAAGAAAGAAATTGAAGACCTCAGAAGATGGAAAGATCTCCCATGCTCATGGATTGGCAGTATTAACATAGTAAAAATGGCCATTTTACCAAAAGCGATCTACAGATTCAATGCAATCCCCATCAAAATACCAACACAATTCCTCAAAGAGTTAGACAGAACAATTTGCATATTCATCTGGAATAACAAAAAAGCCAGGATAGCTAAAACTATCCTCAACAATAAAAGGACTTCCAGAGGAATCACTATCCCTGAACTCAAGCAGTATTACAGAGAAATAGTGATAAAAACTGCATGGTATTGGTACAGAGACAGACAGATAGACCGGTGGAATAGAATCGAAGACCCAGTAATGAACCCACACACCTATGGTCACTTGATTTTTAACAAAGGAGCCAAAACCATCCAATGGAAAAAAGATAGCATTTTCAGCAAATGGTGCTGGTTCAACTGGGGGTCACCATGTAGAAGAATGCAGATAGATCCATGCTTATCACCCTGTACAAAGCTTAAGTCCAAGTGGATTAAGGACCTCCATATCAAACCAGATACACTCACACTAATAGAAGAAAAGGTGGGGAAGCATCTCGAACACATGGGCACTGGAGAAAATTTCCTGAACAAAACACCAATGGCTTATGCTCTAAGATCAAGAATTGACAAATGGGATCTCATAAAACTGCAAAGCTTCTGTAAGGCAAAGGACACTGTGGTTAGGACAAAATGGCAACCAACAGATTGGGAAAAGATCTTTACCAATCCTACAACAGATAGAGGCCTTATATCCAAAATATACAAAGAACTCAAGAAGACCACAGGGAGACAAATAACCCTATTAAAAATTGGGGTTCAGAGCTAAACAAAGAATTCACAGCTGAGGAATGCCAAATGGCTGAGAAACACCTAAAGAAATGTTCAACATCTTTAGTCATAAGGGAAATGCAAATCAAAACAACCCTGAGATTTCACCTCACACCAGTGAGAATGGCTAAGATCAAAAACTCAGGTGAAAGCAAATGCTGGTGAGGATGTGGAGAAAGAGGAACACTCCATTGTTGATGGGATTGCAGACTGGTACAACCATTCTGGAAATCAGTCTGGAGGTTCCTCAGAAAATTGCACATTGAACTACCTGAGGACCCAGCTATACTTCACTTGGGCATATACCCAAAAGATGCCCCAACATATAACAAAGACACGTGCTCCACTCTGTTCATAGCAGCCTTATTTATAATAGCAAGAAGCTGGAAAGAACCCAGATGCCCTTCAACAGAGGAATGGATACAGAAAATGTGGTACGTCTACACAATGGAATATTATTCAGCTATCAAAAACAATGACTTTATGAAATTTATAGGCAAATGGATGGAACTGGAAAATATCATCCTGAGTGAGGTAACCCAATCACAGAAAAACACATATGGTATGCACTCATGGATAAGTGGATATTAGCCCAAATGCTTGAATTACCCTAGATGCACAGAACACATGAAACTCAAGAAGGATGACCAAAATGCAAATGCTTCACTCCTTCTTTAAAAGGGGAACAAGAATACCCTTGGCAGGGAATAGGGAGGCAAAGTTTAGAACAGAGACTCAAGCAACACCCATTCAGAGCCTGCCCCACATGTGGCCCATACATATACAGCCACCAAACTAGATAAGATGGATGAAGCAAAGAAGTGCAGGCTGAGAGGAACCGAATGTAGATCTCTCCTGAGAGACACACCCAGAATATAGCAAATACAGAGATGAATGCCAGCAGCAATCCACTGAACTGAGAATGGGACCCCTGTTGAAGGAATCAGAGAAAGGACTGGTAGACCTTGAAGGGGCTCGAGACCCCATATAAACAACAATGCCAACCAACCAGAGCTTCCAGGGACTAAGCCACTACCCAAAGACTATACATGGACTGACCCTGGGCTCCAACCTCATAGGTAGCAAGGAATAGCCTAGTAAAAGCACCAGTGGAAGGGGAAGCCCTTGGTCCTGCTAAGACTGAACCCCCAGTGAACGTGATTGTTGCGGGAAGGGTGGTAATGGAGGAATGGGGAGGGGTTAGGGGGATGTTGGCCAGGAAACCGGGAAGGGGAATAACATTCGAAATGTAAATAAGAAATACTCAAGTTAATAAAGATTTAAAAAAAAAAAAAAACTCTGATCAATAATTCTTCCTGTTTGAAAGAAATGCAGGGATAGCAATAGAGAAGAGCCTGAGGGAAAGAAGGTCCAGCTACAGGCCCAAAGTGGAATTCAGTTCAACGGGAAGCCCCAAGACCTGATACCATTACTGAGGCTATAGGGCACTCACAAAAGGGGACCTATCACAACTGCCCATCAAAAGACCCAACAAGCAGCTGAAAGAGTCAGATGCAGATATGTGCACCCAACTAATGAACAGAAGCTGCTGAACCCTCTGGTTGAATTAAGGAAAAGCTGGAGGAAGCTAAGGAGAAGGGCAACCCTATAGAAGGATCAGCAATCTCGATTAACCTGGACCCCAGAGATCTCTGGATCAACAACCAGGTAGCATACACCAGCTGACATGAGGCCCCCAACACATATACAGCAGAGGACTCCTGGGTCTGGGTTCAATCAAAGATGTATCTAATAATCTTCAAGAGACTGGAGGCCCCAGGGAGTTTAGAGGTCTGGTGGGGTGGGGATACCCTAGTGGAGATGGGGGGTGAGGGCGCAGAAGGTGTGAAATGTGGAACAGCCAGACGGTGGACAGGGAGAATAAAATCTGGAGAGAGAGAGAGAGAGAGAGAGAGAGAGAGAGAGAGAGAGAGAGAGAGAGAGAGAGTGTGTGTGTGTGTGTAGTCCAAGAATATATGGGCAACACAAACTACATTGGGGGGTGGTGAGGGAGACAAAACTAATGGGTAAGGAAGGAGGTAGAACTCAACAGTTCTCAACCCATGACCTCCAATGACTTTTTCACAGGAGTCACCTAAGACTACCCAAGACCACCAGAAAACACATTACATTATGATTTATAACAGTAACAAAATTATAGTTATAAAGTAGAAATGAAAATAATTTCATGGATGGGGACTATATTAAAGGGTCATGGCATTAGGAAGAATGAGAACCACTGAGCTAGAATGAGTTAGGTGAGGGAGTGTACTGCACAAGCTAGAATTAATTAGAAAGAACAATAATTGAGAGAAAATGCTTCTGTAGAACTGACCTGTAGTAAGTCTCTGGGGTATTGTTTTGATTAATGACTGATATGAGAGGGCCCAGTTCACTGTGGGTAGTACTATCTTTGGTTAAGTGATACTGTGTGCTACAAAAAAGTAGGGTAAGAAATCCATGAGAAGCAAGCCAGTCGGCAATATTCTTCCAAGGTCTTTATTCCAGACTCTGGTTTGAGATAGGTTCTGCCCTGACTTGCCCCAGTGATGAATGAGTGACCTGAAAGTTATAAGATGAAATAAATAAACCCTTTTAGCTAAAGTTGCTTTAGTGGTGATTTAACGCAGCAATAGAAACCTAAGTAAAACAGGGTAAATATGGTAAAAGCACACTGTACAAAATGTCAATGAGCTGATAAAAATTCAAATAAAGTGTCAAGTCAATATGCTTCCTTTATATCACAGAAAATGAGAAAAAAGGCAAATAAAATTCGTACAAGAAAAGATTTTAAAAGGATAAATACATTAGTGAACCAAAGAAACAAAAAGAATCAAAATGTAAGTTTTGACTTAATAAAATTGATACACTATACTTGTCAAGAGAAAAGAGCAAATTGCTTTAATTTCATTTTAGTACCTCACACATTCATAATTAAATGATTCATTCTTTATGCCATTCTCCGCTCAGAACACTGATGAGGAAATAGACCTGCACATGTGAAAGAAAGCCATACCAGCCCCATACCATTACTTTGCAAAGTTGTCCTGCATCTTAAAATATAAGCAGATCATGCAGGAGAAACCAAAACTACCAATTTACTCAACCAACATAATTCCTAAATATGTATCCTTATACCACAGATGTATAGTTTCCACCTCTCATCAAAGAGACTTTCCTTTAGAACGGATCTAGAGACTATCACAGAAAACCATAACCAATCCAAATAAAGTGTTATAAAGGCCAGTCTTATATGTTAACATCTACAACACAACTCTTTCACTTACAGCTCAGGGATCATTTTGAAAGACAGGCAGGAAAGATTATAAGAGTCAGATAGTAGGGGAACACCCATAGAGAAGGGAAGGGGGAGGGGTTAGGGGGACGTTGGCCTGGAAACCGGGAACGGGAATAACAATCGAAATGTAAATAAGAAATACTCAAGTCAATAAAGATGAAAAAAAAAAAAAAAAAAAAAAAAGAGTCAGATAGTTGTAAGAGCCAGAGATCCAGGAAGTCTGCTGTGAGATTGTTTCTCTAAGAAATATCAAAGAGGCTATATCTATGAAGTCTTATCAACATGACTGCCTAACTAATAGACATGCTAACATGGAAGGATAAAAGCTCATGAGGGCTCAACCCTGGTCAAAAAGCTATGAACAACTAAGAGAAATAGTCTTTCCCAGGTAGTAATTCACCAATTGATTACTCAGTACCAAATGGTCAGTCCTGAAAAATATACACACAATACATACAAGTAAAGCTATATGGACTGAGCAGGCTGAATTTGTGAGAAGTGTGTGTGTGTGTGTGTGTGTGTGTGTGTGTATGAATATGTAGCATATGTATAAACACACACATTACAAAAACTATAGAAACAGCCATAGTTTGAAAAAGAAGGAGGGTACATGGGAGGGCTAGGAGGGAAATATGAGAAAGAAGAAATGATATTCTAATCTCAAAAAAATATTTAAACAAAAATATGAGGAGTACTAAGGCTAATATTCATTTGGGAAGAACAAATGAGATTCAACAGAAGTTCTAAAATGGGAGAAAAAGAGAAACATGTAACCTATAGCCAATTCAGCAGACAGAATGAGAGACTTAAATTTTCTTCTAAAGTATACAAAGATACAGGAAAATCTCTGAGGGTCTGACCCCAGCCTGGTCTAAATAGCATGTTCCAGGCCAGGCAGGGCAACACAGACTCTGTTTCAAAAGATAGATGAATGAATGAATGAATGAATGAATGATTTCTTATAAAGAATATTGGAAAAAGGTAACAATAACCTGTTTTGAATAGGTGTTCATAAATGGAAATTATTAAAGACTAATTCAATCCACAAGATAAGTAAAAAGGTACAGTTTATTCATAATTGGAACATAAACGTTAGTTTTGAAGACAATAAAAACCTGAACATAGAACCATTTGGAACCAGATTTAGCAACAAATTGAGTTAAACAGGAATACCAATAATATATAAAAAGAAAACAACAATGTTATTATCATGAGATAAAGGAGGCACAAGGTTATAGTCAGACCTCATTAAATTTCAAAAATTATTACTGAGAAAAGATTTAAACAGAAGAACTTCTGGTAAAACCTGAATTCTTTAATTTTTTTTTTAAGTAAAAGAAAATCCTAAAATTCAAGTTACCTACCAAACAAAAACAAAACAAAGCAAAAAACATATTGAAGTCTAAATAATACTAATGCAAATAGTAAGAACTGTTAAGATTTTCTGAGGAAAAAAAAAAACTTGGAATTCCATAATCAAATTTGCTCACAATTCAATGTCAAATAAAGAACAGTTTCAAACTACAAACAGTTCATTTACCTCCACTAACATGCTCAAAAGTATATTCTAAATCCGATAAAACCTAAGGCTTTTCAAGAGCTTAGTCTCTCTATATAAAGCAGTACACACTATATGATTTTAAAACGTAATAAAAAATTTAAACTAATCTGATAAAATTCTTTCTCAACAGCAATTTATTGGCTGTAGCTCTTCATCTAGAGATGGGTCTAGAAAATTCCCCCGTCCACATTTGCATGTTAACTGGTATCATCATGCAGGCCTTATTTAGGCAACCATATTGCTGAATATCCAAGGATAAATTGGTATCCTGGTCAGTCCTCTTGCTTTTACCCAGGCCTAGACCCTAGTGGGTTATAGAATTCCAAGTAGTCATCAGTAAACACATGTATATATGAGTGTAATGGCTATTCTTGGTTGTCAATTTGATTATATCTGGAATGAACTTACAATCCAAAATTGGAAGGCTATGACCCAGATCTTGAGGCTGGGAGATACAAGTTTCCGATCTGAATCCTAGCATGGAGATTTTTTTTTAACTTTTTCCCCCTTTTCTTTTATTGGATATTTTCTTTATTTACATTTCAAATGTTATCCCCACTCATGGTTTCCCCTCCAGAACCCCTCCATCTCATCCCCCAACCCCTGCTCAATGAGGGTGTCCCCCCCCACCCGCCCATCCACTCCCTCCCACCTCCCTGCCCTGGCATTCCCCTATACTGGGGCATCAAACCTTCACAGGACCAAGAGCCTCTACTCCCAGATGCCCTACTACCCATCCTCTGCTACATAAGTGGCTGGAGCCATGGGTCTGTCCATGTGTACTCTTTGTTGGTGGCTTAGTCCATGGGAGTTCTGGAATGTCTGGTTGTTTGATATTGTTGTTCTTCCTATAGGGTTGCAAACCCCGTTGGCTATCTCGGACCTTTCTCTAACTCTTCCATTGGGGACCCAGTTCTTAGTTCTCAGTGCAGTGGTTGGCTTCGAGCATCCATCTCTGTATTTGTCAGGCTATGGCAGAGCCTCTCTAGAGACACTATATCTCATGTCAGCATATACCTCTTGGCATCCCCAATAATGACTGAGTTTGGTGACTGATCTCTGAATTCAAGGTCAGCCTGGGACAAAACAACTCCCAGATCCAGGCATGGTGATACACACCTTTAATCTGGGGCACATCTTCTGGTGGACACCTCCATAAGGACATTGGAAGAAGGAAGATTCACTCTTCTTTGCCTGCTTATATTTCCTTGCCAGCACATCTGTTGCAATCTACTTGCCTTGTGGGACTGAGCAACTACTAGATTCTTGGACTTCCCATTCACAGCTGACCATTATTGGGTAGACTACAGACTGTTAAATCATCAAAAAAAATTCCCTTTCTATGTAGACATTATCTGTAAGTTCTGTGACTCTAGAGAACCCTAATACAATGAGTAACATTAAGTGGACTAAGTAGGTTTTTTTTTTGTGTGTGTGTGTGTGTGTGTGTGTGTGTGTGTGTGTGTGTGCGCGCGCGCGCACACGCGCGCGCACGAACGCTCGCATATGTTTGCATGTGTGTAAAACATTACTAAAGAGAAGTCATAAATTTGAGTGAAGAGGGGCAGAAGTTGAAAGGAGAGAGGAAAAGGTTGAAATGATACAAATATAGTACACTTATGTACAGAAATGCTCAAAAAATTAAATTAAAAAATCAGATAAAAATTAACACATTTCTTTTCTAATTCTCTCCTCTTATAGTATAATTTTATAATATAGATGTCTCATTTTGAAGACTACAGTTCTAACCAAGATAATAAGAGAAAGAAAAAACAAAAATAAAGAGAGAAGAAAGTTATAGTGTCAGAGGAAAAGAAAAAACTAGAAAAAGTTAAGGAAGAATTTACATGAATTTGTTCTTCGTGATTTTTTTCAGTGGTGTGATGGTTTGCATATGGTTGGCCCAGGAAATGGCACTATTAGAAGGTGTGGCCTTGTTGAAGGAAGTGTGTCACCATGGGGTGGCTTGGAGATCCTCCTCCTAGCTGCCTGAGAATGCTCAGTCAGTTCCTGGCTTCCATCAGATAAAAATGTAAAACTCTTCCTAGTCCATGCCTGCCTGGATGCTGCCAGGCTTCCTGCCTTGATGACAATGAACTGAACCTCTGAACCTGGAAGCCAGTCCCAATTAAATGTTGTTCTTTACAAAACTTGCATTGGTCATGGTGTCTGTTCACAGCAGTAAGACCCTAACTAAGACAGTCCACAAGGGAAGAAATTGTGTTTATTTTGAGAAAGCAACCTATTTACAATGCAATGCCATTTTATGGCCAAGATAGCTAGAAAATATGATATGGCAAAAAGCAAATGTGGCAGAATAGTGGGAACCAGAACTCATGTTTCTTATTTATAATATTACAGATGCACAAATCATATAATGCTGCTCTCAAACCATAGTGCAATTAAACTAGAAATCCAAGATAGAGATGGTTGTGAAAATCCCAAATTACTTGGATGTTAAACAACTCACTGCTAAATACACTAAAGTAGACAAAAATTAAAAGACAATGTATTAAAATTTGTGGGATGTACCAAAACGACCCTCAAAGGAAAATTGGGAATAATGAATGAATACATCATTGGCCTCTGTTACATATTTGTGGAGTCAATTAACCAAGTATAGACTAAATTATTTCTATAGCAACAACCTGCATATATAATGAACATTGCATTTCTTTTTCCTTGTCCTTAGTCTGTAAACAAGACAATATAGTGTAGTAACAATAAAGGAGTTACGTTATAGGTAATGTAATACTCCATAATATATAATATAGGTAATATAGGTCATATTGAATTGGTCTAAACTATGTGAGAAGATATGCACTGATCACATGAAAATGCCTCCCCATTTTATAAAGTACTTGAGTATCATCTTTCCATCTTGGTATCCATAGGGACCTTAGATACCAAAAGACAACTAATTATCAGAACATCAATGATGATTTAAAAATCCCACTTAAATTTCTACCTTAGTAAACTAGCAAAAAATAAATAAATAAATAAAATAAAACCAAAAAAAGGACCAAAAAAAAAAAAAAAATACCACCAAAAACACTTAAGTTAAACCCAAGTCAACAAAATTAAGAGTAAGAAAGCAATAAAGAAAGAATAGTAAAACCAAAAGAGGATTCCTTAGAAAGAGGCATAAAACTGGTAAGTTTACAGCCCAATTGGTAACCAGGAAAAAATAAAAACTAAACAACAAAGAAACAAAGAATGCAAATTATTGGGAAAGATCATAAAGGATTCCACGGAAATGAAATGGGTAATAAAGAAATATAATATAATCAATTCTATATCCACTATTTGATAGTCAAAATGTAACGAATGTAATGAACCAATTTCTTGAGAAAGAATCTCCAAAATTCATGTAAGAGGTAGTGTTAGCAATCCGGCACCTCCACAGACAGCTGAAAGGGACCCCATGATGTCTGCAACCAGGCATCTTCCTAGTCAGCTTTCAAGGGATCAAGTGACACTAAGACATGTCATCACTAGCTGCCCAAAGGTGTCGCCCTTGTCATTTATCCTCTGTACATGCACCGCAGCCTGATAAAAGGCCATGTTTTTCCACCCCTCATCTCATCTTCTCTTTCCCCTTTCTTTTCATAAACTTCTCATGTGAGATCTGTTGTTGCATGGTATGACTTTTGTCAGAATCTACCACGTAGTTCCATCGGACAGACCACAGGAAAAAGCTGATCTGCTAAAGAAACATTAATAACTAAACTTCCAAAACAAAAACATCATGCCTAGATAGTCTGATAATTCTACCAAATATTTAAAGAAGAAATTATAGTGATTTGGGGCTGGAGAAATAGTTAAGACTGCTATATTTGGAGAAGCCAAGGTTCTGTTTCCAGAACCCACATGGCAGCTCACAATCCTCTGTTACTCCACTTTCAAGGGAGCTAATACCCTCTTGTAGCTTCGACAGACTCTTAAACACATGCAGTAAACATAAACTCACAAAGGCATACACATACATACATACATATATACATACACATGAAAAGTAATAAATCATTAGTGAGGTAGAGAAATGGCTCTGTGGTTAATAATAGTGCACACTGTCCTTCCAGAGTACCTGAATTTGGTTCCTACCACCCATAGGTTGAACAGCTCACAACTGTCTGTAACTCCAATTCCAGGGCATCCAACACATTTTTCTAGCCTTTATGAGTACCTTCATATATCTGGCATATGTAGAGAAATAAACATATGCATAAATTAAAATATATATTAAAAGAAAAGACACTTAGAGCAATCTAAGTGTAGTCCTCACCTCTCATCCAGGAGGCTTCTCTTTGTAACAGAGACCATTATTACTGGGATACATCTATGAAAGACCTCCTACACCAAAGACTCAAGAACATTGTAAAAAATGGAGCAGAAAGATTATAAAAGCCAGTAAATCAGGGAGTATGTTGTAAGACTATCTCTCCCATAAAGCCTGAAGCTATACCCATAAAGTTTCATCGACGGTATGCCTAAACATGAGCTGTGCAAAGACAACAATAAGCATGATTAATGCAAGAGAAAGATCACAAGGTCTCAACTTTTTCCTCCCCAGGAGGCAGGCTGAGGGAAAAAGTCTTCCCAAGGAAAGACCACACCAATTAGCTATCCGATATCAAATAGTGGCCCTGATTTATACACACACACACACACACACACACACACACACACACACACACACACACAAATAGCCCTGTTAAATATGCATGTAACATAAAAGAGAAAATAAGGGAGGAGAATATAGGAGGAGTTGAGAGAGAAAGAAAGGAAAGGAAGAAATGGTGTAATTATACGATAATCACAAAAATAAATAATAAAAAAGAAGTTAAAGCAATTCTCTACAAACTCTTGTAAGATCAAACCTACCATAACGAAATTAGACCAGACCAGACCAGAACAGTACAAAAGCAGCACTATCTGCCATAAACAGAAAATTCTTTAAAACAATGTAGAAAAATCAAATCCAACAATATACTGTCAGGTCCAAAGTAAACTCCATTTCCTTGTGACTAGACAAAAGCCAGCATTCCTTCAGAAATTGTGAAGTACACCAACCCCCGACCCCACCCCCAACACACACACCAAAAAAGCCTTACCACTGACAAAAGGGACATATCAAAGTGCCCCTGGCCTCTAGGCTACTTCGGTACATTAGGAGCTTCACCTAGCATGTCTGATCTTCTCCCCTATACTAATCCTCCAACACACCACAAACAACTAGAATTTATCACAGCAACATAAGCTTGCTCCACATTTGAAAACCTATTCATTAATCAATCACACTAATATATCAACAGACCAAAGCAGCAACAAAAAGTAGACTGCTAAAGTAGTCTTGCAAAAGACACCAAAAGACACAGCAGGGGAAGGGCAACAGAGAACAGAAACTTTCCTTCCTACCTCTTCAGGAATAGACAGATCTGACTTTGAACTTCTGTATCTTTCAGAGAACCTAGAGTTCTCCAGTCCCACTGATTGGACAATTCTTCCCTAACTGATCTCATCTTTTTTCTCTTTATATGCATACCTACAATTATCAATCAGGGATCACAGGCACCTGACACTATAAATTCCAACTTTAGAACATAGGCATAGAACTGCCGTCAGCATAGACAGAAGAAAAGAAAGGAAAAAGAAAAGAAGTAGACTCATCCTGCTCCTGATTATATGGCCTGGCCATGCACCTGTCCCTCTACCCCACCCATCCCCAGATGTTCCTGCTCTTTACAAGGGAAAAGAAGCCTGACTGAAGAAGACTCTACTGTCTGTCACTCAGCCAGCTTGTTTGGTGAAGAAGAACCTAACTCAAGACTCTGAGGACAGGCCCACTGAGGGCTAGGGCTTCTCCTTTGGTAAGGAGGCTTGGTTAGTCCAGCATCCAAGACTGGACCAGAGGCACAGAGAAGGCTTGTTTTTGCCTCAAGTTGTGATACTACAAACTTCAGCTGTAGACAGAATTCATTCCTGCAGCCTCCAAAACATGCTACTCCCTTACCTCTAAACTTACTCAGCAAGCAACTGCTTATCTTTGGCACCCCCAAAACCCTGAGAGCTTTTGAGCTCTCACATTTCTCAGAACTGTAATAGCTTTCGGGTGGTGTACTAGTTACTTTTCTATTGCTGTGATAAAGCACCAGGATCAAGGCAACTTACAGAAGGAAGACTTTATTGGGATTACCATTCCAGAGAAACAAGAGCGTTTTATGGTAGGAAAGCAGTAAATACATGGCAGGAGCAGCTATTCAGTTAACCTTGAATGGCAAGCAGGAAGCAGAGACAACACACTAGCAATTGAGTCTTTAAACTACCAAAGTCTGTTCCTCAGTGACACACTTCTCCTAGGAAGGCCACACCTCCTCAACTTCCCAAACAGCTCCAGTGGGGACCAAGTATCCAAATGCTAGAGGTTATGGGAGACATCTCATTCAAACCATGAGAACTAGCACCCCACTCTCATCTACCAGAATGAATCATTTGTTGAATGAATCATTCAGTTGATTAAGCTGAATTAACATATCATTATTACTCTACAAACCTACATTAAGAATAACTCCTATACAGTCTATGAAATTCATCAAATTTGTATTTGCCTATCATAATGTCATACAGAGTATGCTAACTGCCACAGTAATAGTATATGCTCCACCCATTCATCCACCTGTCCTCAGTCTCTGGAAAACAACTAACTTTAAAAACAACAAACCAAAAAACAGAAAACAAAAACCCAGAAACCTGTTTTGCCTTTTCCAAAATGTGATGTGAGTCATACAATGTACACTTTTTTTCATTCTAGTTTCTTTTATTCACTGTGCTTTTTAGCTTCCTCGGTTTCATGGCTTGAATGCTGAATAGCTGAATATTCCATTGCATAGATGTCCTACCATTTGCTTGTCTTACTAAAAGACATCTTCAAAGTTTTGGCAATTATGAATATAGCTATTATGAACAACTATTTTGTGGAGACATAAAATTTTCAAATCCTTTGGGTAAATAACAAGCAGTGTAGTTGCTATGTGAAAGATTGTGTTTCACTCGATGACATGCTGACTAAGTATCTTTTAAAGAGGTTTTATCACTGAACAGCCTCTAGCAGTGAAACTATGTGAAGTATGTGAATATGGACACAGAAAAATTTTGAGAAATCTTTGTACCTTCACTTAACTTTGCTGTAAACTGACAACACCTTCAAACATTTTCTTTTCTTAAATTAATTACTTGGGATGGGGGCAAATGAGAAGTTTACAAATACTCTTTATATACAAATTTTAAAAATTAATTCGCTTCAGAAAACATACCCATGTAGGAAGCAACAATATGTTCTTTTGTCTGCTTGTGTGTCATGAACCTCATGTATATAATTCTCATGGAGGCTAGAAAAGAGCAATGTTCCTCTGGGTAGTGAGCTAAAGACAGTCCTATGTTGTTAGGCAGCTGGGAATTAAACTCAAGTCTTCTGGTAGAGCAGCCAGTGATCTTTAACTACTGAGCCATCTCTCAAGTATCAATATGTTCTTTTTAATAAATCTCCAAAATATTTTAAAAGAATTATATCTACATTAGCTACTAAGAGATTAAACTTCTCCTTTTGTTATACTTTTCATTTTTGACACACACATACACACATACATACGTGTTTTGTTTTGTTTGGTGACATTTGGATACATATCTGTAACCTCTCCCCCTTACTAATTTAAAGTCTTTTTTAAAAGACTCACTATCAGATACTAAGTTCTAGACTTAACTATGTAGTTAAGAACTTAGAGTGTAGGTAACAATGACCTGTAGATAGATGAATAATTATTATCTGATATGCATAGTGCCATCAAAGCAGTTTGTTTACGTGGGCTTGGAAAGAGAGTGATATTAGGCAAGTTGAACTTGAG
Organism: Rattus rattus; assembly: GCF_011064425.1. NCBI lineage: Eukaryota > Metazoa > Chordata > Mammalia > Rodentia > Muridae > Rattus > Rattus rattus. The sequence continues at coordinate 110,106,589 of NC_046158.1, read as the reverse complement.
TGGATATTATAGTAGGTGGGAAATGTAAAGACATACTTTAGTTGTTTTTGACAACATGTATAGGCAAGGGTTTTAATGCTGTAGCTGGAAAAGTCTTACTTCAGCAGGAATGATTTGAAAGAAAAGGAACATAAGATGTACCTTATATTGTTGTGAGGCAATCTCTTCTTGGTGAGGCTGGTGTTGACCTTTAGTCCTGGAGTGCAGGGATTATATATATGTATTGCATGCCTGGTAAAATGTTTTGGAATTGTTTCACACTCCCCCTCTCTCTTCATGGTGTTTACATATGGTTCATATCTAGAGGTCAGAAGACAATGTAAGGGAGGTGCTACCTTCCTTTACCATGGGTTCCAGGGGATTGAACTCAGATTCTTAAGCTTGGCTGTAGGTTGCCTAATATAGTCTTCTTATATTTTATGTTAAGAACTTTGCGACTTTTGAATTCTTTTATTTATTATTTTACATTTTTTATTGCCTTTAACATTCACCACACCTGTGATCTCCATGCTTCTTAGTTTTGTAGGTCTGATTAACAATTGTTTTTCATATAATCTTTGGTTGTTACTATTCTTAATTATTGGCATAATACCTGAGTTATGTAACATAATTATATGCAAATGAGCTTTCCATAGCTGAAAGCTAGCAAATTTGAAATTTAAGGGGCCAGGTGATAATATAGAGCTTTAGTTATATATGAGCTAGAGGTCAAGAAGGAAAATATGGTTCATGCTACAGATTTTTAATCCCTCTATGTTAATAGTGGTAGCTTTGGCAATTAAAACTGAATAGTTTGTGGGTGGACTGACTGAGGAATTCAAAACTGTCTGCATGTCACTAAAACCAATGTGTATTTTGTAGCTTTTAACTGATTTCTTGGCTACATTCAAAATTCTTTCATGGGGTCTGTAGAGATTGCCCAGTGGTTAGGGGCATTTGGAGCTCTTGCAGAAGACCTGGGTTCAGTTTCTAGCACTGATATGATGGCTCATAATCATCTGTAACTCCATTTCTTGAAGAGTTGACACCATCTTCTGGCCTCTGTAGACACTGCATACCTGTGATACACATCTATACACTTGCCTCTTTCTCTCCACACATACTTCAGGTACCAGTCTTCTCTCTCTGAAGTCTGAAGGACTGAGTCATTACTAAGTCCTACCAATTTTGCCTCTCTGGCATTCACGAAATCTACTTCAACTCTGTTCTTGCTACCCTACAGTTTCATCATTTCTTGCCCAAACTGCTTTATCTCCTGGCACTTCAAATAGAATGCAGCATCGTAGATATGCATTATTTTACCATATGTTCAAAGCCATTCTCAGTATATTCTTTAAATTTATATGACTACTCCACAAACTTTAAAAGCTTTAACAGCCATCTGACATACCAAAACCTTCACATTATTGTGTTTTACTGAAACAAGACAATTGAACACAAATGCCTTTCATGTCTGGTAACACATAAGGCCTCACATAAACTGTCCCAAGAGCTCAGGTGCATGAATTTTAGTAAACAGGGAAAAGCTTAGGAGTATGAATGAATGTAAGAGGTGCAAAGAGTTGCCAGTCTAGAGGAAGGCAAGTCTTTGCCTCCTATAATTCAATATAAAAGTCACGTGTAGACCACCAACCCAGCTCTGAATATTTCACCTGTAGTACTAATACTGTTATGTAATTTTTCCACTGTGAAAAAATCTGCTATGTACTTCATTTCATTTATTCTGAAAGCAATTATAAAGTTTTACAAGTTCCAAACAAATATTTGAAACAGGAATTCATCTATTTCCCTATGCAAAAATAGGGAACATACAAAAAGCTAAAACATGTATTTGTAATATATGTGCATAATAATGCAGTACAAATCTTATGTGCACCAAAAATGGATGTTAAGAAAAAACAACACAGTACCTCTGAATTTTACCTTCTCTTTTAGAATCAACTTACCAACACTTAAATCAAGTCAGCTATAAAAGGGCAACATTTCAGAAGCACTTACCACACCCCTGGCATTGACATACACTTTAACTGCATTAACTTGTGCAAGCACTTCTAACCAAAGAGCATTGTCACCACCTCCTTTATAATTATAAGACTACTAAAGGCTGGAAAAGTTAAATGACTTTCTCAAAGCCAGAACAGAGGTTGCTGAGTAGAATGTTTGGCAATTCAACTACACTCTCTGAGCTCCTATCCATGAAGCAACATTTCTCTTGGGAATGATAGAAAAAATTTTGAAATGTTCAGCCACTTCTATCATCAGGAGTGTGGGGTGTAATTTGCCTAGTTATAAGCCTTTTACTACTTGTTTCCACCCCAATAAACAATGAGTTTCAACTGTAGACGAAAATAAGAAAAGTCCCCTAATGGGGCAAACTAAGCCCAGAATTATTCAGATATATATGAAGTGTCGTCAGACACCTGGGACATGTGGGCAGACAGCTTAGGAATTTTATTCAGTCATGAAAATAGAAGGAATGGGTTTTATTTCTACAGGGAGTGTCAATTTCTTGGAGGGGGAAAATTCTATCACCCTTTTCCTTTTGTTCAACACAAATAAACATACTTAAGACTGAGTCTTAGCAGCGGGAAAGACAGCAACAAAAGATAAAAAGGGAAGACAAATTTTCGACATTCAAGAATTAGACTCTTAATCACGGGGCTGGCTTGTCATGGCCTGGTAAATATGAGCTGTTACGGGCAAGAATGTGGTTGGAGACAGACACTCCTGGTCTGGGGAGCTGAAGTCGCCCTAAAATGAGCTAACAGGAACCACAGTTTTCAGAACCCATGCTTGAGAGGACAGATGAAAACTATAGAGGTGCAGTTCTTTGCTTCGGGAAGACAGGAAAAGGCATAAAGATTCCTGGATGCAGATGAGGAGGGAGTTAGACGCGAGCAAAGGGGAACTGGGAGCTAAGGGGTAGGGGCGTCCTGAGGAAGCAGAACTGGATAAGGGAGAGCGGGGCCTGAGCTGGAGAAGCGACGACTGGCGCGGCGAGAGCGACGCGGCCCAGGGCCGGCCGGTGGCCGGAACACCTACCCGGACACGAGGGGCGGCGGGCGGACCCTCGGAGGCCCCGGGGGCCGAGGCTGAGGCGGCGGCGAGCTCCTGCAGCGGGCGCCCCGGCCAAGCTGCATCCTCCTCCTGGCCTCCCTCCTTGTTCTCACCGGATGCTAAACTTCTTCCCCACGGTAAACAAACCGGGCGCGAAAGAGTGCTCCTAGCCCGAACCCCCTCCAACTCCTGAGGCTGTGGCGTCCAGTTTCCGCCCCTCCAGTCGCGCGTGCGCCAAGGAGCTTTTCCTGCTCTGAGACCGGGAACTTCCGGCGGCGGGTTTGCGTGCTGAGCTGCAATTTCCTGCTATCCTTGTTCCTTGCAGCTCCAAATAGAAAGTTTCCCCGGAGCAAAAAGCCCCAGGACACCTCCTGACTCCGAAAATCCCATTTCAGTGAGAAAACACAGCAGGGGCCCTGCCCATTAAGAATGCATCCGGGTGTAACCTTTGTTCACCTCTCATTCTGAGCCCCAAACTATTAAAAGCTGAAACCCAAGTCTCTGTAGATAAATAGTTGCCTGTAAGACATTTTAGGTTGGAGAGAATGAAGGGGATTTTTCATAGAAGAGAAGAATTTCTTTGTACTCTGTCTGGGAATCAATCAAGTTAACAAATGTAACAAATCCACTCCCTTGTTAACTGAACACCCAGGTAACAAGAAATCTTATGCACTGCAAGCAGAATCAGCAGCTAAAGGAATATATGTATTTGGGAATGAGGAAATGGGCACACAGCAAACAGACGAAAAGACCTTCTGCAAGGCAGAGGGGTGGTTGACTTGAATAGACAAAAATGAAGTTTCTTTTTGAGGGTTGTGGTTATTAAAGCCTCTGAAATGCTTTCCTACCTTACTTAGGAGGTTGGTCAGTTTGAAGAAAGATAGTATGGTTGTTTGTTTCTCAAATTGTGTGACACTTCCTGAACTGTTGAGCCAATTCATTAAAAGGAGCTTATGGGTGGAAGACAAAGGCTGCAAGGCTTTTGTCTCAAGTCAAGCGAATGAGGAAGAAGCAGGCCATCTTGGAAATTTGGCACCTTCTCTCCCTATCTGTTTGCCTACCAGGGAGTCTTTCCAACTTCTGCTCTGTCATTATGCTCTCTCAGAGATTACCCTAACTGCCTTTAAGAGGTCACTGAAGTTAGGCAGTGACTCAAAGGAGGATTTACCGAAGGGGGCATGATAAAACTTAGCAAGGTAAGGGAATGATCCATAGCTTAAGACAGTCATTTGGTAATGATACGTATTTTTTTTTTTGTTTTGTTTTCTTATTTTCGGAGCTGGGGACAGAACCTAGGGCCTTGCACTTGCTAGGCAAGCACTCTACCGCTGAGCTAAATCCACACCCCCTTGATATGTATATTTGAAGATTATCATATACTTAGGATACCATCTGTAACACATAAAAAGGAAGATGTTTGCAGTACTGTAATTCCTACTGAAAGCAGTTAGGAAAATAGCTGGGCAGTCTCTCCCTTATGAGAGGAAGAGAACAGGAAAGAAAACCACCTTAAGAATTATTTGCATATGTTGTCATAGGTAACAATAAAAATGATGATTTCTCTGATACCACTGTCTACTGTAAGATGCCTTGGAGGATGCCATTTTTGATTCAGGAGTTCAAGAAGCCTTTCATTAGACAATTTAAGCTCAGAACTCAGTCATTGAGTTTCCTTTATTATAACCTCTTGGGGAACATTAAGAGACAAGTTTAATGAGGAAAGTTCCTGAACATGATGATTAACATAACTTTGTTTAGTAATGTACTGTGACTATGACCAGCTTAGCAGTGCACCAGAGCCAAATAGTACTGAAGGAGTGCTTGAAAACCTCACATGAGAAATTGACAAGAGTAAGTGTATAATTACTTAGCCCCTCCCAACAATATATACCATACATAATTTTTGTTGGGAGTGAATGCTAAAAGACAAGTTTGGGTGAAATTTGGGCTCATTTCTTTTGGAGGCATAACCAGGTGTCTTGTTTCAGTTGACAATCTTAAAGGGAAATGTATTGTTATTGTGTTTTGTTTCATTGAAATACCCTGGCATTCTAAATAATTTTTCCTAATTATGTGAGTCTGATAATATAGTGTTGAGGTGATGTTTTTGTGCACTATGTAAAGATTGTCTTTGTATTATTTCAAATGTTGATTTCTGTGTGGCAGGGAGTTGAGTGCAGAGCAGACTTTGGTGTTGATATTCATATGACTACATTATATTTTGTAAACACACCCTCTCTCACTTTCTGATTGGTTTAATAAAAATTTCTTGGCCTATAGCAAAGGAGGAAAGAGTAGGTGGGACTTCCAACAGTGATAGAAATTTAAGAAAAGAGTCAGACATTGGAGAAAGTCACCAGTCGAACATGGACCAAGAAGCAGGTGCTGGAACTGGAGACTGAGGGGTAATGGACCAGGTCATGGGACATAGGGAAAGCCAGTGTTGTCTAGGTCAATTACCTGACAATCTGCCCAGCTATAGTGCCAAAGCTTATAATAAATATAAAAGTTCTTTTAGCAAGGCAATAAGAATGAATTGATTTGCATCCTGACATACAGTTGAACCTACAGCATTTTTTAAAAATTCTGTCTTCTTCCCACTGGGTGATTTTAGCTCCTTTCTCAAAGATCAAGTGACTGTAGGTGTGTGGGTTCATTTATGGCTCTTCAATTCTATTCCACTGACCTACATGCCTGTCTCTGTACCAATACCATACAATTTGTATCACTACTGCTCTGTAATACGGCTTGAGGTGAAAAATGATGATTTCTCCAAAAGTTCTTTTATTGTTGAGAAGAGTTTCTGCTATCCTGGGATTTTTGTAATTCCAAATGAATTTGCAAAATGCTCTTTCTAATTCTATGGAGAATTGAGTTGGAATTTTGATGGGAATTGAATTGAATCTATAGATTGCTTTGGCAAGATGCCCATTTTTACTATATTAATCCTGTCGATCCATGAGCATGGGAGATCTTTCCCTCTTCTGAGATCTTCAATTTCTTTCTTCAAAGACTTGAACATTTGTCATACAGACCTTTCACTTGGTTGGTTAGAGTCACACCACAGTATTTTATATTATTGGTGACTATTGTGAAGGGTATTGTTTCTCTAATTTCTTTCTCAACCTTTTTATTCTCTGAATACATGAAGGCTACTGATTTGTTTGAGTTAATTTTATATCCAGCCACTTTGCAGAAGTTGTTAATCAGGTTTAAGAGTTCTATGCAGGAATTTTGGAGGGTCACTTAAGTGTACTGTCATTTCATCTGCAAATAGTGATACGTTAAATTCTTCCTTTTCAATTTGTATCACTTTGACCTCCTTTTACAGTTCAACTGCTCTGGGTAGGACTTCACCTACTATATTGAATAGATAGGGAGAAAGTGGGCAACTTTGTCTAGTCCCTGATTTTAGTGGGATTGCTTCCATTTAGTTTGAGCTACTGGTTTGCTTAAATTGCTTTTATTATGTTTAAGTATGGGCCTTGAATTCCTGATCTTTGCAAGACTTTTAACATGAAGGAGTGTTGAATTTTGTCAAATGGTGTCTCAGTACCTAATGAGATGATCCTGTGGCTTTTTCTTTGAGTTTGTTTATATAATTGATTACATTGATGGATTTCCATATATTGAACCATCCCTGCATACCTGGGATGAAGCCTACTTGATCATGATGCATGATAATTTTGATGTATTCTTGGATTCGGTTTGCCAGAATTTTATTGAGTATCTTTGTGTCTATATTCATAAGGGAAATTGATCTGAAGTTCTCTTTCTTTGTTCAGTGTTTGTGTGGTTTAGGTATAAGCATAATCATGGCTTCATAGAAGGAATATGGTAGTATTCCTTCTGTTTCTATTTTGTGGAAAAGTTTGGACACTATTGGTATTAGGTCTTCCTTGAAGGTCTGATAGAATTCTGTACTAATCCCATCTGGTCCTTGGCTTTTTTTGGTTTTCAGACTTTTAATGTCTGCTTCTATTTCTTTAGGGGTTATAGGACTGTTTTGATGGTTTATCTGATCCTGATTTAACTTTGGTACCTGGCATCTGTCTAGAAAATTATCCATTTCCTCCAGATTTTCCAGTTTTATTTAGTATAGGCTTTTGTTATAGGAATCGATAATTTTTAAAATGTCCCCAGTTTCTATTGTTATATCTCCCTTTTATTTTGATTTTGTTTATTTGGATATTGTCTCTATGCACCTGGTTAGTCTGGCTGAGGGTTTATCTATCTTGTTGATTTTCTCAAAGAATCAGCTCTTAGTTTTGTTGATTCTTTGTATAGTTCTTTTAATTTCTACTTGGTTAATTTTAGCCCTAAGTTTGATTATGTCCTCCCACTTACTCCTCTTGGAGGTATTTCCTTCTTTTTGTTCTAGAACTTTCAGTTGTGCTGTCAAACTGCTAGTGTATGCTTTCTCTTGTTCCTTATTAGAGGCACTCAGAGGTACAAGTTTTCCTCATAGCACTGCTTTCATTTTGTCCCATAAGTTTGGGTATGTTGTGCTTCCATTTTCATTACATTCTAGAAAGTCTTTAATTTCTTTCTTTATTTCTTCCTTGACAAGTTTATAATTGAGTTGCATTTTTCAACTTCCATGTTTATGTGGGCTTTCTGTTGCTTTTGCTGTTACTAAAGACCAACTTTAGTCCATAGTGAGTTGAAAGGATGCAAGGAATTATTTCAATCTTCTTGTATCTGTGAGGCCTGTTTTGTGACCAATTATATGGTCAGTTTTGGAGAAGGTACCATAAGATGCTGAGAAGAAGGTATGTTATTTTGTTTTAGATTGAAATATTCTAAAGATATCTGTTAAATACATTTTGTTCATCACTTCTATTATTTTCACTGTGTCTCTGTTTAGTTTCTGTTTTCATGATCTATCCATTGCTGAGAGTGGGGTGTTGAAGTCTCCCACTATATTATGTGTGCTTTGAGCTTTAGTAAAATTTCTTTTGTGAATGTGGCTGCCCTTCCATTGGGAGCATAGATGTTCAGAATTGAAGTTCATTTTTGTAGATATTTTTCCATTGTTGAGTATGAAGTGTCCTTATTTACCTTTTTTGATAACATTTGGTTGAAAGTCGATTTTATTTGATATTAGAATGGCTACTCTAGCTTGTTTCTTGGGACTGTTTGCTTTGAAAATTGTTTTCCAGCCTTTACTCTGAGGTAATGTCTGTCTTTGTCACTGAGGTGCTTTTCATGTATGCAGCAAAATACTGGGTCCTGTTTATGTATCTAGTCAGTTAATCTATGTCTTTTTTACTGGGTAATTGAATCCATTGATGTTAAGAGATATTAAGGAAGAGTGGTTGCTGCTTTCTGTTATTTTTGTTGTTAGAGGTGGAATTATGTTTGTGTGGCTATCTTCTTTTGGCCTTGTTGAAAGAAGATTACTTTCTGGAGGTCCCACCGAGACTTGAACTTTGAATCCAGAGAACCAAGATCGGAGAAGAGAGGTCTCCTGATGGGACGTCCCGGGAAGCCGGCGCAGAAGCAGGGATGTATTGGGGTAAGATGGGCTAAAAAAGGCCTCGGTGATTTAGGCTAGCATGAGTAAAACTTGTAATAAAAAAGGGACAAGGTAATGGTAAAGTGTTTTTGCATATGTGTTCTTTTAGAGTTATGTTTTAGTCTTTGGACCCTGATTAGAGATAGTTTACACCCTAGACATGAGAGAGAATGAATGGGCTTGAGAAAAACAGTCCTCCCGGACTCTCAGCAGATGCTTTGGAGAAAGAGAAAAACTTTTTAGAGCTCTCCTAGGAACAGAGGGAAGGCAGGAGACGACCTGCCTATCTGCTGGCTCCTATCGGAGAAATGCTTATTTCTGGTTCTGGGTTCCATAGGTAGGATATCTGGGTCCCTTCGGTGGGACACCATCTAGTTTTTTCCCTCTATGTCTATTGTCTGTCCTTGGTGCACCAAGCTGTCCATGTCTGTCAGTTATGTCTGTGGTTTTTGTTTCTCGCTTAAATGTTTTATGTTTCATCTCAAAAAGAAAAAATGGTAAAAACTTTATCTGCCGGTCGTTCACACATTGATTTGGTTTTAACTCGTTTCAAAAAAAAGAACAAATGAATAAAAAGCAGTTTCAATCAGCCTTTGGAGCCCTGTACCTGTAGCTAGGAGCCTAGGTCAGCTAGAGAAGCTGCCCGGGGGGTGAGCGTCTGCATGAGCTGATTATTAGACTTAGCAGGTGACAAGGTGCTTCTCTTAAAATCACAGCTAGAAAAGTAAAAATGATGTTTGGTCTAAATATTAAAGATATGTATAGCCACTTCAGTTTTGTTTCTGATTGGTTTTAAATGTATAAATATGCTCTACATGCCTTGGTTATGGACTATTGGCTTTTAAGTTTTTAGATATGGTTAAAAAGGTGTAATATTGGTAACAGAAAGTTGGCTTAAAACTATAATTTGGATGAAGTCACTCTAGACAATGAGCCAACCTAGGGAAACAGGTCTAAATTGAGATAATATTTTTATGGAACTCTTATTCTAGAAGCCAGGCTTCTAAAAGATTTTAGGGCAATGTCTCTTTATTGAGGTATTAGAGACCGCACCATCGTGCATTCATATGTAGGAATTGGCAGTCAAACTTTGTAACACGAAGGACAGACTCGGTGTTTTGGAGACTGGATTTTAGAAACTAGGTTGTTAGAGGTTGAGTTTTGCTTTCCAAAGTTGTAGTTTGCCCTGAAGTTACTATATTTTGATGCTAATTCCACTGCCCCAAGGACAGCTGCCTAGTTACGTACTCAGAACTCAGGCGACTTCCCAAAGTTGTGGCTGTGCTCTGGTGTTACAAGGAGAACTTAAAGATTGTGATTAAGGATTGCCAGTGTTACATTGACTAACTCAAACTTATTTGTAATTAAGAAAAAATCAAACAGGTAGAGATTGTTACAGGATTTATGAAGGGTTGATGAGGTTTTGGAACTTGTGAGAGCATTACAGCCAGTTTGCTTACTCCAACTGCCATTTCAAGATAGATTTAGAGGATTGTTTTTATACAATTTGTTTACGTACTGGCGATTGTGAGTTTTCATTTCGTGAGCTTGCTTATAATTTTAGAGAGCCCTTCCTCTTCTGGCTTGACACGAATAACCTGTGTGTGTGTGTGTCTGTCTGTGTGTGTGTGTGTGTGTGTGTGTGTGTGTGTGTGTGTGTGTGTGTGTGTGTGTGTGTTTCTTTAATCCCACAGGCTTTCGCCCGATTCTCAGTACCGTGTCGGTGCAGGCGCCGACAACTTTCTTTCTTTTTCTAAGGTGTAGTTTTCCTCCTTGTGTTGGAGTTTTCCATCTATTACCCTTTATAGGGCTGCATTCATGTGTAAATTTACTTTTATTGTGGAATATCTTGGTTTCTCTATCCATGTTAATTGAGAATTTTGTTGGTATAGTAGCCTGGACTGGCATTTGTGTTCTCTTAGGGTCTGTATGACATCTGCCCAGGATCTTCTGGCTTTCATAATCTCTTGTGAGAACTCTGGTGCAATTCTCTTAGGTTTGCCTTCATATGTTACTTGACCTTTTTTCCTTACTGCTTCTAATATTCTTTCTTTTTTGTGCATTTAGTGTTTTGTCTACTATATGATGGTAGGAATTTCTTTTCTGGTCCAAGCTACTTGGAATTCTGTAGGCTTCTTGCATGTTTTGTGGGCATTTCTTTCTTTAGATTAGGGAGTTTTCTTTTAAACTTTTTTTTTTTTGAAGTTATTTACTGGCCCTGTAAGTTGAGAATGTTCACTCTTATCCTTAGGTTTGGTCTTTTCCTTGTGTGTTGGATTTCCTGGATATTTTTGGTTAGGAATTTTTTGCATTTTGCCTTTTCTTTGACTGTTTCTATGGTATTTTCTGGCCCTGAGAATCTCTCTTCTATCCCTTGTATTCTGTTGGCGATCTATGACTCCTGAGCCCTTTCTTAGATTTTCTTTCCTCAGGGTTGTCTCCCTTTCTGATTTTTTTATTGTTTCTATTTCCATTTTTAAATCCTGGATGGTTTTGTTCAATTCTTTCACCTGGTTGATTGTGTATTCCTGTGATTCTTTAAAAGATTTTTGTGTTTCCTCTTTAAGTACTTCTACTTGTTTACCTGTGTTGCCCTGTATTTCTTTAAGGTAGTTATTTATGTCCTTCCTAAAATTCTCTATAATCAACATGAGATGTGATTTTTAAATCCAAATCTTGCTTTTCCGGTGTGATGGGGTATCCAGGACTTGCTGTAGTGGTAAAACTGGGTTCTACTGATGATGCCAAGTAGGCTTGGTTTCTTTTGCTTGTGTTCTTGAGCTTGCCTCTTACCATCTGGTTATCTCTAGTGTTAGCTGCCCTTGCTGTCTTGGACTGCAGACTGTCCTTCCTGTGATCCTAATTGTGTCAGAACTCCTCAGAGTCCAGCTGTCTCTGTGATCCTATGATTCTGGGATTCTGGGATCCTGAGGTCCTGGGCGTTTCAGTTAGAGCACCTGGTGTTGGCATTCTGTCTAGGCTCCACCCCACAGTTGCCTGGCAAAAACCAGCTGTGCCTGACACTACACCATGGGCTGCTCTTGCCTCTCTCTCTTGCTCTTGCTCTTTGCTCTCTTTTCTTCCCTGCTCTTCCCCTTTGTCCCTTATCTCCCCATTCCCCTTCCCCCCTTTCCTTTCCATGTTCATGGCCGGCCTTTACTTCTCCCCTCTTCTACTCTTCTTCTCTCATTAAACGTTTCCACATGGAACCATGTTGGTTTGGTGTGTTCTGTCTGGACACAAGCTGAGATTTAAACCCCAACGTTGATGACTGGTACAGGGTATTTGATCTCCCTGTGACTACCTGGCCTGGCGGCCTACAGCATCATCCAAACGTGAGGTCAGGGTTGTTCACAGGGAGGGATAGAGCTGTGTGGGCACCTGCATCTCCCGCAGCATCACCTGCTGGCCCATAGCCTGCCCTGGACCCAGGTGCAAGGTCACGATTACTCAGCTTGGGTCTTGTGCTCAAACTGGCCATGGCGAGGAGGGAAGGAGACGTGAGCTGCTGCTGCCCAGCACCAACTGATTACTTCTGTGTTCCGTCATTGTGTCCGCACCACCTGAATTGGAACTCACTTCTTGACCTCCACTGCGCCATTTGACACCACCACCTGCTGGCTGCTCTGGGACTCAGGACTTCTACCATGTGAGTTGCTGATGCAGCTGTCGCACAAGCAGACTTCTGTGTGAGCCACTGCCCTCCATGGTTCACCACGTGGTGCCAGCTCTTGCCACGTGTGTCACTTAGGCCCTCATCAACCACATGGTCCCTCTTCTGCTACCAGACTGCAACTACCATTTCCACAAAAATACTGGCAGATTGGTAGGTCATTCCAGTTGGCAAGGAGGACTGCAGATCTCCCAGATAGGGCCTGGCCAGCCTTTATGGGATAAATGGAACCCCTTGCTAATATACCAGATAGGACTTCAATCATTGGGCAGAGATTTCCTCGAAAGGGCTTCCTCATTCCCCTCCCCTCTGGACTCTCGTAGTCGATTGCAAAATCCCAGGCCTGGGTAGGAATGCCTTCTGGCAGATCCGGAACCATCGTGTATGGCCTCCAGGAGTCTGTGATGACTCAGACACCTGGCCTGGCAGAGTGCTGCTGTTATGGAGTTATTACTTCTAGGATGCTGGTACAGATGACTCATAACTTCCCCTAACGAGCAATTCATTGTCTTCAAACGTACATCCAGATTATGTTTTCTGGAGCATTTCAAAACTCTAAAACTAATGCCTCACCTGAGGACATCAAACTGATACACCCTCACAATAATGTCTGGACTCAGTACAATGGTTCAAAATGGCCACATAATGGCACACTAAATTCCTCAATTTTATGGGATCTTCACAATTACTGCCATTAGTCTAGTAAATGGAAGGAGGTTCTTTATGCCCAAACACTCATATACCTTCACTCTAACCCTTCTCTGTGTTTCACTTCCTGTGGCATCTCGCTGATATAACCTGTGTCCTGGGTACTGACTGGTCAGTCCAGCAGGCCTCCCTATCACCATGGTGCCCTGCATGCAGCTGTCCGCCAAGGAGAGAGCCCTCTTCAAGCACGTGCTGGTGCACGGTACCTATTCGACCTCTGTGCACTTTCTATATCTCAGAGCTTGACTTTCCATGATGTACATATGGTCTCCGGGGAGCGTTCTTGAGCTTGGAGCTACCTGTGCTGCCCCTGGGGATGGATCCTTTCGGTGACCCTCGTTCTAGGACCTTTTCCCTTGGGTGAGTTTTTCTTCCCTTTTTTGAGGCTTTTTTTTTTTTTTTTTTTTTTTTTTTTTTTTTTGATAAAAATGCCAGGCTGGGCCTGGATAAACTGCTCTCTGGCTCAGGAGCAATAGCTCTGAGTGCAGCCCCAGCACTGGTTGGGGCAGTTACTAATCCCTATTCTCACCCACAGGTCTATTGGTCTTCACCGCCTGTCCTTATTTCCTGGGATGTTTTGGTCTAATTTACACTAAGCAGAGAACAATATCTCTATGTGGTCAATAAACTAGCACTCTCTTGCTAGCTATCTGTAGTATGGGCCTCCACTTCCTCCCTTCCTTGTTGTTGCTGCACTGTTGCAGCTCCTGGTTCAGTGCCCCATGTTCCTTGTGTCTACCAGGGACTCTGTAAGACTTGCTTTCCCAAGAGCGTGCAAGCCCTATACTTGGCAAACTCTCTCATGCTGGGCCTCTGTGCTCTGCCTGCCATTGCAGCAGCAGGAAAAGTGAGTCTGGCTCCATCCTTCCAAGGATTCTGCTTGCTGAGACCCACATGCCAGCGAGCTCTCCCTTTCTGTCTGAGACTTTGCTCCTATGCTCGACCTGCCACAGCCTCAGGAAAAACAGTTTATACACTGTCTTGTCCAGTGTGCGCACACCGCCACCCTGGAGCCAGTTTCTCAGTTGCATGTGCCTGCACACACGTGCTCACGCCTCTCCCTTGCTCTGCAGATTAGCCATTCCCAAACCTTGCTGTGCTCTGTGTCACAGGCTTAAATCCTCCCTGCCACAGTCTCACCCATGACACGGTTTCCTTATTTCTTTTCTCTATTTATAAAACCTGTCAAATTTATTTAAGATTTTCATTCCTACCCTGTCTTGACATATGATCCTTACTAATAATTTACTTCTGGAGGAACGCCAGTGAGCTTGGGAGCAGGAAAGAACACATATAGACAAGATCCATCAAACAGAGACGAACATACCCAATTGGATCTGAGGCAGTGTCTGACCAAGATCGCCGATGGAATGATAATTCCATAGGTGGTATTTTAGCCAGAGATAGATCATGAGTGGCTGGTCTTTACAGGACAGTCTTAAAACCAGTAAATTTTGAAAAACTACAAGAGGTCATCCAGGAAAAGCAGGAAAACCCATCCCAGTTTTTAGAATGACTTACAAAGGCTTTATTACAATACACTAATTTGGATCCAGAGCTACCCTGACAATAAAAGACAACTTAAAAAGCTAGAGAGAAGGCTCCTAACTCTACAGGCAGAAGTTTTGGTGCTGATTCTCCATGGGAGAAATGAGAAGGTTTACAGACAAAACTACCATAGGCTGGCAAAGGCTGTCCAACCAGCCTCAGCCACTGCACTGGATTCCTTGTCTTCTAGGGCTAGGAGACCACTAAGCTCCTGTTACAGATATAGTCAACAAGGTCATTGGAAAAGGGCTTGCCCTAACGTCTGCAAGCCAAGGGGCTATGTTCTAGGTGCCATCAAGAGGGACACTGGGCTGTCGATTGCCCTCATGTTGCACAGGACAGGGGACATCACACCCAGGTAACCCTCCAGCAGATCTCCTAGGCTTGGCTGTGGACGAATTCCCTAGACCCGACTCGGGCTGGGGCCCGAGTTCCCTAGACCAGACTATTGCCATCATCAGCAGGGAGCCCTGGGTAACTATCATGGTATGTGGGTAGCCTATCTTCTTCCCCTTGGACACTGAGGCCACTTACTCAGTCCTAACAGAGTTTTGGGGACCCACTTCTCTCTCTCATTCCCTATTGTTGGGGTAGGGAGACAACCTTACCTTCCTCACCAAACCCCACTGTTTGGCTACATTTTTAGGGGTGTACCTCTCAGCCATTCCTTTTTGGTAGTGCCAACATGCCCTGCCCCTTATTGGGAAGGGATCTTCGAGCTAAGCTGGGAGCCTCTATCTTGCTCCACCCATTTGTCCAAACTCAAGCTCTCCTGCAGCCCTTCTGTTCCTTCTAGACAGACAACCTACTAACACGGACATGTTGCCTCCTTTAGCAGTTTCTCAGGTAGATCCCCAAGTCTGGGAGGTCCAGAACACCTCTATTGCTAAACAGTCTTTCCAAATAGGATCTGCAAACTGCTTTCTCTGTCTTTTTGTCATGGCAAAGTGTTTCAAGACATCCAAGACATGTTCACTAGGACAAATTCTTCCTTCTGTTCCACAAAAAGCTTATCTTAAAGTCTGTTCATGTTGTTAACTCATGATATCTCTTTTATAAACGTATAAGCTACAGGAAGCCCACTCAAACCTACCTCTCACAGACCAAATAGGCTCCACCTGGATGAGTACATCCGCCTAAAGTTCCCACTAACTTCCTATTCCAAAGGGTGAGATTCCTCTGGGTTTCAAATGTACATCTAAGAAAAAAATTTCTTTTCTCCCAAGCACGCTTAATCTTATTCTCTACCTATAGCAAATATATGCGTGTGTTCCAGCATTTTGTCAAAGTCCAGGTGCTTACTCAAGAGAAACCATCTTCCAGATGTTCCAATCGCCTCTCACAGACAGATGCTTCTATTGGACCTGTTCCTTCTGACCTATCCTCAGATGGTTCCACAGACCCTGGACAACAAAGAAGCAGCCAACTCTTAAGACTGGACAGACATCCATTTCCCTAGGTTCCCTAGAGACACAACCCTATTCCTGCCACACCATCGCTTTTCTAATTTTTCTTTTTTAATTAAACCAAAATGGGGGGAATGTTGGTATTCTAAGCTCCACCCCCACAGCTATCTGGCAACAGTCAGCTGTGCCTGACACTATATAAGGGGCTTCTTGACCCCTCCTTGCTTCTTGACCCCTCCTTGCTTCTTGACCCCTCCTCTGCTTGCTCTTGCTCTTTGCTCTCTTTTCTTCCCTGCTCTTCCCGTTTGTCCCTTCTCTCCCCATTCCCCTTCCCCCATTTCCTTCCCATGCTCAGGGCTGGCCTTTACTTCTCCCCTCTTCTACTCTTCTTCTCTCATTAAACCTTTCCACGTGGAACCATGTAGATGTGTTCTGTCTGGACTCAAGCCAAGATTTAAACCCCAATACCTGGGAATCTGGCTTTCTCTGAGTGTTTTGGTACTTGGTGCAGAGCCAGCACTCAAGGTCTACTCAGGGCACTGGTCAGATCTGAAGGATTCCCTACCCCTGACTGGACGGGGGTTCTCATGTTCCTGGATCCTGGGGGAGCCAGTTACTCCGGGTGTTGGGGCAGATGTGGTAACCTCCTCACCTCTGATCCTGGAAGTGTTAGAGCACCTGGGAGTCAGGCCTCTGCTGGGGGTTGTGAGACTGGGTGAAGAGCCAGTACCCAATCCTCCCATAGTGTCTTCAAGAACACTCTCCATGTGACTCTTTTGAGATCTGAATCTCCCTCCCTCTCTCTCTCCTTCCCCAGGCTGGCAGAAGTTTCTGCCCTATTCTCTCTTCTGCCCAGTTATTGGGTGATTAACATTTATTGACAAGGCAGGGAATAAATAATAAGAATTGTTTACACAAACTTAAGACAGGGTATTCTACAAATTCACAAATTTTAAAATGCTGTGTCCAGATCGAAAAAATATATGAGGGCAGAGAAATCAGCATTTGATTGATACAAGGATAACCTAACACAGTGCACAAAAACATTCTGCCCTACATAGACATCTGTAGTCAGGTGACTTGGATTCTCATTCTCTTATATTTTTCCATGATTCATTGACATAGTTTGAGCTTCAATTGATAAAATGAAGTCATGAGCAGAATCACATCTTATTGAAATAAACATGTATAAACAAGAAGAAAGAAAGATAATATAACATTGAAACAAATATTTGGTTAGAGTTTTAGCATCATATTTAGATTAAATGTAGAAAAATGGTACCTTAAATCTAATCGAAAGATTGGCTAGGCAGTTCATAGGCCTTAGTATGAGAGCTCTACCTATTGTTTTTGTTTGTTTGTTTGTTTTGTTTTTTCTTTTTTCTTTATTAACTTGAGTATTTCTTATTTACATTTCGATTGTTATTCCCCTTCCCGGTTTCTGGGCCAACATCTCCCTAACTCCTCCCCCTCCCCTTCTTTATGAGTGTTCCCCTCCCCATCCTCCCCCATTACCGCCCTCCCCCCAACAATCTCGTTCACTGGGGGGTTCAGTCTTGGCAGGACCAAGGGCTTCCCCTTCCACTGGTGCTCTTACTAGGATATTCATTGTTACCTATGAGGTTGGAGCCCAGGGTCAGTCCATGTATAGTCTTTGGGTAGCGGCTTAGTCCCTGGAAGCTCTGGTTGGTTGGCATTGTTCATATGGGGTCTTGAGCCCCTTCACTAGCTATTGTTTTTACTAAATGAACATATGTCCATTGAATTGCCTTCTAAATTGTCATATTCATTTCCATAGATTGTTACAGTTGCCAGCTTTTGTCAGTAAAGCTTCTTAGTGAGGCACGTAGCATAACTGCAGAAATTCATAACTGGTCAAAGTATTTAAAATAAGTGATTGGCTGAATATTTAACCATAAATGTGACATTTATGTTCAAAGGTTCAAGGAACATAATGGAAGAGAGAACTTATCCAAGAACTGAAGGTTTTGTTTGTTTGTCTATTCATTTATTTATTCATTCCCCTCCCCTAACAGAGTTCATCCAGCAGTACCTCTTCCCTTCTCTACTGAGAGAGTACTCTTCCCTCACCCCACCCCCATGGGTATCTCCACATCTGGAGCATCAAGTCTCTGCAGGAGTAGGTGTACCTTTTCCCACTGAGGTCAAACAAGCAGCAGAATTAGAGGTATGGATTTCAGAGTCAGGCTTTAGGGGAAGTGCCCACATAGAGACTAAGCTACAAAACTGCTACAAATGTATGCAGAGTGCCTTGGTCCAGCAGGTGTACACTTTTTGGTTAGTAGCTCAGTCTATGAGAACTCCCTGGGATCTAGGTTAGTTAGTGTTGTTGGTCTTTCCGTGGGGTTCTTATCCCCTTCAGGGCCTTCAATTCTTTTCCCACCTCTTCCATAAGGGTCTCCAACCTCCCTCCAATGTTTGATTGCGGGTATTTGCATCTGCTTCAGTTAGCTGCTGGGTAGAATCTCTTAGAGGAAAGTTTGCTAGGCTCCTGTTTGCAAGCATAACAGTGTATAATTAAGACGGTCAGAGATTGGTCCTTACCCATGAGCTGAGTCCCAAGCTGGTTGGTGATCCCTTCTATCTCTGCTCCAGCTCCATCCCCGCATTTCTTTTAGACAGGACAAATTTGGATTGAAAGTTTTGTGGATACGTTGGTGTATTTATCACTCCATTTGTATATTGGAGTATGTTCTCTCTGGCTACAAGAGGTGGCCTCTTCAGGTTCCATGTCCCCACTCCTAGACATCTTGGCTAAGGTCATCTTCATTGACTCCTAGAAGCTTCCCCCATCCTGAGTCTCTGGCAGTTCCTAGAAATTACTCACCAACTCCCATAACCAGCAGCTGCAGATTCCCATTCATTCTCCACCTCCCTCTACACCTGATCCTCACATTATAGTTCCCCCCTCCCTTCTCCCACCAGGGCCCTACCACCCACTACTGTAAAGCACAGGTGTTGGGGGTTACCTGGAAAAGAATGAGGGACAAGAGATATGAAGAAGGACGCCAAGACAAGAGTTTGATCAAGGCGACAATTTTATTTTTTTCCAAGGCTGAATTTATACCATAACAGGGGTAACAGAGGGAGGGGGAAAGTAAGAAACATTTATGCAGGCCAAGGACACAGTATTCATGTGGTCAGGGAATCGTCTGATGTTGACAGGACGTCAGAAAGGTCACAGGTTTGTCATATCTATTAGTCAGCAGGATGTTGGTTTTTCAGAAAGGTTACAGGTCATCACATTGGGCATCTTGATGTATCATATGTATTTCTCAACAAGAGAACTTTATCATATTATTATTCATCTAGACCACCAGATTTGTATTAGTCTTCTGCAACTGGCTAGGGACTTTCCATGGACCCAGTCATACTTAACTAACCATAATAATAACATTAATAATGGAGGGTTTCAAGGGCATCACTCCCAACATCTCCCCCTTCCTTATAGTCAAATGAAAAGTGACCAAATGGCCATGCTGTCCTGGAATGAGTCCCTCGGGAACTGCATCTGTCTTAGGTTGGAGTGATATTTGTCACATGGCCAAGGGTCCGATATTTGTCTTGTGGCCAGGGTCTGTCATGGGATAAGGCAGCAGCTAGTGGTGGCCCTCCTGTCTTAGGCCCTTTGTTCATTAATATATCACTCTCTTACCCATCATTGACTGTCCAGCTCAGCACGCAGGGGTGACAATTCATTGATTTTTCAGCAAAGACATCAGGACAGCAGGCAGAAAAGAATGTTGGCCTCATTTGAGCTGAAGGACAAAAATATCCTTGCCTGGGCTGGGAGGAGATGCGTAGGTGAGCTTGGCCATCATCAAAGCATCCTCCACAGCTAGCCTATGATAATATACCTGAATAGGTTTTGCTGCTATTTTATCTACCTGTTGTTTAATAAAGCTGGTTACATGATTAAATGTCCAAGTGCCAAAAGATATAAACGAAAGACAGCCTACTAGGGGGCCCAACAGAGAGGGAAGCAGGGTGGACAACCAAGGGAATGTGGAGAACCAATTATGCCAGTTCTCAGCTTTTTCTCTTCCTCATTTTCTCTTTTTTAATCCTTTTCTGACTTTTTCATGCTTTCTTTAACCATATTCTAAGACACAGAAAATATCCAAGCACTGCCTTTCTCTCACAAACCAGAATTCACTGTGATTACTCAAAGTTGAGAAATTAAAGGTAAAAAGCCAACCAGAAATAAATACACTTGTTCACATATACAGTTTACATAAAAAGGGGGCCAGACAATTGTTCTTTTTGATTAACCTCTGACTCTTAAAGACAGTGTGAGTAAAAATCAAAATAGATATACTTAAAACACTGCTTCATATTTGGTAGATGTGGAAGTTTA
Organism: Rattus rattus; assembly: GCF_011064425.1. NCBI lineage: Eukaryota > Metazoa > Chordata > Mammalia > Rodentia > Muridae > Rattus > Rattus rattus. The sequence goes on along the minus strand of NC_046158.1, from coordinate 110,086,301 downwards.
AAATCGAATGAATTTATATGATTATAAATGTTTACCATGAAATATCACAGAAGGGATGCCACCAGGCAGAGAATTACAATTTTAACTGATATTAAACATCTTAAATAATTTGGAGAAACCTCAGCACTGAGTTATAACCATCAGGAAAAAAACAAAGACATTAATAGGTATCCCATGCATGTTATGTCAGAAATAAGCAAACCCCAACTCAGTACAGTACAGGATCAATAACTGAAAGTTAAATGATATGTTAATACATAGAAGGAAAAATAATATGTTGACTGCCAATGTTGACATTCACAAAATAATTCCAATAGACAATTCAATTTGGGTTCCTGCAGCAATCATAATTGCATTATCCAAAAAGCCCAACCCTACGAAAGGTATCACATCGTAGAAGAACACATATCTCAGCGTCCTGGAGTGCGTGGCAGAGCTTCCAGTTCTTCTTGTTAATAGACGGCAATGGACTCAAGTGTGCAGTTCTTTGAGCAAGCAGCTCCTCAACTCGGTGGAGTGCAGGCTGTAGATGAAGTCGCATGCCCTGCACCATGGTCAATGCCTCCTGGGCTCCAACTTTGGGTGAGCACCCAGAAGCGGGGGAGTAGGAATGTCCAGGTTTTTTTTTTTTATAACAATTTTGTGGTAAATATAATCCCTGTATCAGCACCCGATGAATACATTCTAAGACCCTAAGTATGTCCATGTGTCCAATCCTGGTTTTACCCCCCAGAGGTAAATTTAATATTTAGGGGGATATACCATCCCCTTGTTTTAGAATTAGAACCTTCACAATGGGAATCTGGAACAAGCATATTATTAGCAGGACGGGGGGGGGTATTATAAGTCAAAACAACATAGTGTATTAGGTGATAAAATTCTTAAGAACAGGGGAAAGAGAGCCAGGCAAGAAAGCTAGAGGGTGGCCCGTGAGAGCTGGTGGAACAACTAGATCAGGTGACAAACAGCATTCAGTCACACAGCTAAATGAGGAAGCTTTCTTGGGATGAAAAGGCCATTGCAAAAATAAATGCAAGCTTTGTGCTTATGAAACAGAAAGGCAAGCAGAGGGGCAGCCAGAGTCTGTTACGGGCCGTCTCTCTGGACTTAGATTTTCCCTTAAGGAGTACTTCACTTCAGTGTCAGCTCAGTGGCTCTGCCTCTCAAGAGACCCAGCCTCCAAAGGACACTGAGCTTCCAGTAAGAACTAATAACAAAAGGATGGAGAGATGGTTAGGACCTGGGTGCTAGATGCCAAGTGGCTGACAAAAGAATTGTGTGGTTTGTCTGCTTTTGGGGGTGAGTTTCTTCCAGGCTGTCAGACACGCCTGGCGACCTTGAGGCAAAAGACCAGGAGAAAATAGCATTTGAGTATTGAAGGGGGGCTTGCCCAGGGGGATGTGATCCAATTGAAGCCTCAGGTATCAGAGTAAGCTATAATAGAGATAACTGGTTATAAGGACTCTTTCTGCTGCCATTCCCGAGGCAGCGTGTCACAGTTGAGTGGGGCTTCTTGCCTCCTACATTCAATAAAGAGATTGGTAACACTGGAGTACTGACCTTTAATAGAACTACAGCCCTCCCAGGACTGCAGAAGTAGCCCTTCACCAAGCTGTCTCACTGGGTTAGAGGGCCATGGAAGAGAAAACATTGATGCTGACCTTGGCCACAGCCTCCAGTTAGAGTAAGCTGAAGAGCCGGTGCCAAGACTTTCTCCTCTTATCATCCTAGAGTAAAGCCTGTTCTGTCTGGCAAAACAAAGTTACTCACAGTTTGCTGTAGACCCTTTTTGAAACTACTTTAGGGGCTCCCCTGCCTCCCAACCTGGGGCATTTTGACCATAGGGGCAGGAACTGACTGCTGCAGGGATAGGATCAGAGGCACTCTCTATGTCAATGATGACTAACGGGGAAGGTGACTTAATGCTGGAGATCAACTCCTCTCTTGGAATAGGGCCAGCAGATAAGGCAGGCTCCCTTAAAGAACTTCTCTTAATGAACGCTCTCCTGTGAGCAAGTGTTGAAGGTCTGGCCACTGATGGCAGCAACTGGAATTTTACTAACTCTCCACTATCTTTTTATTGTTAAAGCTTCAGCCCCAGTTGGGCTCATCACCTTGAAACTCCTCTTACGCCAACTTGGCCTGAGCTGCGCAGCTGCCTGTGTGCAGCCTGCAGCTTGCTTGCTAGCTGCCACCCTCATCCCCACACTTCCTCACTCTGTGCTTCCCTTCCTTAGAAGCTGTGAATGTCTAAGCAACAGGGAGATCCCTTCTTCAGGATCCAAGGCAAAGCTTTCAGGTTCTTGTTAATACCTGTTTGAGACAGGGTCTCTCGCTAACCTGGAGTCCTCATATACATGTGTGATGAACTGTTAACAGTAGCTAGACTGGTCAAGGGGATCAAAGGGAGGGGCATCTCTTCTTGGGGAGGAGGCTCAAGAGAGAACGACAAAATTCTCTGGCAGAAAACAATTTCTCTCAAGCAAATTATTTCCAAGTTAAGCACCAAGAGGACCAAGTAAAATTCCTTGACAAACAAAACAAACAGTTCCATGATCGATCTCAAACACAGTCGTCAGTCCATGATTTCAAACACAGTTGTCAGTCCAAGTCCAAAAATGAAACAAAAGCCAAAAAGACACTCGACAATACCACAGAGAACAAACTAGACAAACAAGACCAAGACAAAGCATCCTATAAGCGATTTCCACAGATGCCTGGTACCTTCAGTACTAGCCCAAACTGCAGCTTAACCTTAGCTGCTTCTGGGATGAGGTGGACTGTAGAGAGCTACGCACACAAAGATGGCGCTGGTTTCCACTCTTCCACCCTCCCTTTGCACCCCTTTTGTAAACAAGTCTTTATTTGGCTAAGTCTGCCTGGCCCGGCTAGCTTCCACAGTGACAGCCTATCTATATGACCCACATGGCTTTGCCAGGACTGGCCAGTGCTAGCTATTTATGCATGTGCAGGGCTGCCTCGGGAGAGAGAGAGCCAGAAGAGAGAGAGGTCAGAAGATTGAATCAAGGTTCCTGAATAAAACTGCTTGAAGAAGATCTCCTGTGGTCGTGTCTTCCTTGCTGGTCGAGGTTGGGCGAGGCAGTGGACCATCTGATCCCACCTCCCAATGGGATTCCAGAGTGTCCTCTAGATTCCTTTCTCCTCCTAAAGCATCCTTTAGGGACTGTGGCCTGTGACAACTAGCATGTCTGCCTGTCAAAGCCGTAAGCCCCTCAAGGGACCCACAGCGACCACCAAGGGGACTCTAATCTCTCTCGGGGGCGGGGGACTGGAACCCTTCAGACAGCAGACGCAGACAACACAAGACAACATGAAACAAAGACGAGACATGACACAGAGACAAAACAGAAAGTAACACAGAACACAAAACACAGATTTGCTCGAGCTTGCCTCCAATCTCCTCGCCAATTGTGGTCTGGGGAAGCACAGTTCCTGGCTGATGCACCAAAATATTGTAAGACCCTATAGTGGCCTTACCTCAGGAGTGCCACCCACAGAGCACAGATTGACAAAGTGACCGCTGCAATAGCATGAGGGTATAAGGTTTTTAATCCACATACGAGGGGTTGCTCATCCACGCAGGGAGAGGCAACCTCAAACCCAAAAAGCACACAATTTTTATTCATTACAGAGGGCAGACTTCAGCAACAAGGTCAGCTGATCCATTAAACAATCACTAACTCTGCATTATCTTTTGTGTCAATTGTTCCCTCCTGAGGGAGCTATGGACAAGGATTTCCTACAGAATCTAAGAATGTTTTTTTAATTTTTTTTAACCCTATTCTTCGCATCCTGAGTGACTCCCTGAGTCCTGTCACAAAAGGTGACTGTAGAATGCTTGTCCCATCACTCACCACTGAGATCTGCGTCATCCAGGGAGAAACACACACCAAGCCTCTGAACTGTTGGGGCAGTCCTGGTTGTTAAAGCAGGGGAGCAAAGGTCTGCCAAACAAGGAAGACAAATGCCTTATTCATGGGGGGACCACGTTCTCCAGGAGACCTCCAAACTGCTGCATGCTGGGCACCACTTGTGTTTAACGGCATGAGGGTACCGGAAAGAGAATGGGGGACAAGGACACGAAGAAGGACACCAAGAGTCTGATCAAGGCGACAATTTTATTTTTCTCCAAGGCTGAATTTATACCATAACAGGGGTAACAGAGGGAGGAGGGAAGTAAGAAACATTTATGCAGGCCAAGGACACAGTATTCATGTGGTCAGGGAATCGGCTGATGTTGACAGGAGGTCAGAAAGGTCACAGGTTTGTCATATCTATTAGCAGGATGTTGGTTTTTCAGAAAGGTTACAGGTCATCACATTCTTGACGTCAGATGTATTTCTCAGCAAGGTCACAGCTTTATCATATTATTATTCATCCTGACCACCAGATTTGTATTAGTCTTCTGCAGCTGGCTGGGGGTTTTCCATGAACCCACTCATACTTAATTCTAACCATAATAATAACATCAACAATGGAGGGCTTCAAGGGCATCGCTCCCAACACTCTCCATCCCATGACTATTTTGTTCCCCATCTGAGTGAGAAGGCTCATCCTCACTTGGGCCTTCCTTTTTGCTTAACTTTTTTGAGTCTGTGGGGAATGTCATAGGTATTCTGTAATTTGTGGCTAATATCCATTTATCAGAAAGTGCATACCATGCATGTCCTTTGGGGTCTGAGTTACATCACTCAGATATTTCTAGTTCCATCCATTGGCCTGCAGTATTCATGCTGTCCTTGTTTGTAATGGCTGGGTAGTAATGTTTTACATAGTGAACCTCATTCTCTTTATCCATACTTCAGTTGAGGGACATCTACATTATTTCCAGTTTCTGGATATTATGAATAAAGCTTCTATGAACATAGTGGAGCACATGTCCTTGGGGCATTGTGGAATATCTCTTGGGTATATGCCCAGGAGTGGTATATCTGGGTCTTCAGGTAGAAGTATTTATAATTTTCTGAACGACTGCTAGACTGATTGCCAGAGTGGTTGTACCTGTTTGAAATGTCACCAGCAAAGGAGGAGTGTTCCCCTTTCTCCACATCCTTGCCAGCATGTGCTTTCCTTTGAGTTTTTTGTCTTAGCCATCCTGATTGGCATACAATGTCATCTTAGAGTTGTTTTGATTTGCATTTTCCTGATGTCTTTAACTGCTTTTCAGCCATTCAAGATTCCTCTGTTGAGAATTCTCTGTTTAGCTCTGTACCCAATTTTTAAATTGGGTTTTGGATTGTTGGAGTTGAACTTCTTGAGTTCTGTGTTTATTTACCCCTCTTTTGGGTTTATGGTTAATGAACATCATTTCCCAATCTGTAAGCTGCTCTTTTAAAAAATTTATTTCTGAGACTATCATACATTTGGAGGAATGAAGTTTGTACTGGTTGGATTGATCTGGAGGGTTGTCATATCAGAATGAGTTATTCAATATGCCAAAGGAGAAAATAAACCAATAACCTAACCATTTCTAAAGCCTGTTAAATATAGCAATTACTAGCCCTTACATACATCCCCAATAGGGCAATATTGACATTGGGTTTAAGACTTCATTGAAAGGGAACCCATGGTAGTCTTTTAAACCTAAATACCTATGGTTGAAGAGATAATAGCCCTAAGGGGAGAGCTTACTACTGTGATTTAAGTAAATATAGTTTCTAACTGTACTTTAAGTGCTTATCTTTACATACACGGATAATTGTAGTTCTGCTCACTGAAGAAACTTCTTTTCGCATCAGTTAGAGAGATTCCTAATAAGAGAAAATGCAAGAGTTCGGTCCGGACTTTGTCAGTGGAAGTTCCTCTGCTCCTTTGTCGCTCGAAAACCTCGGTTCCTGGTCACAGAGGAAAGTGCCGGCTAGGCCTCTCTCGCCCTTGCGAGCGCTTCATCAGTCCCTAGATGTCGTTGCGGACGGAACTCGGATCTGAACAGGAAGTCAAGTCCTCAGCCACCTTGTCCAAGTACGTGAACGACATGTGGCCCTGCCCTCCGCTGGAGAAAGCCTTGCCGTCCACCTCGGGCTCGGGCCGCTCCAGACGCCAGTGTCGCGCTCCTGCAGCCGCTCTTCGTCCGGCAGCTCCACACCCGACTCCCGCAGCTCCAGCCGCTTGTCTTCGCGAAGCCATAGCCGGCGGCAGAGGATCAGATGGTCTCGATCCCGGTCCGGCAGGAGCCACCAGCTCAAGTACAGGCAATACTCGCCATCGCTGTACTCATGCAGCCGGTGGCAGTCCTGAAACCACCGCAACTACCGAGACATCGGTTAAGGGCGACCGCGGAGACATACTACCAGTCGCTGTCGCGGTACCGGTCCGTAGTAGGTCGCGCTGCCGCGGGAGGTCTCATCATGGGAGATCATACTGCAGGATCACTGGAGGGCAGCGCTACTGTGGCTTCTGCCGAACTGTGTATCCGGAGGATCGCCCCAGGTGGAAGGAAAGATTCAGAACCAGGTCGCACAGGAGCAGAACCCCTTAGAGATTGCTATAGCTGTCTCACTTTTCACTTGTTCTATTCACATTGATCAGAAATAATTTCGAACACTAATTGCTATGAACTGTATTTATTTCTAACCAAGTCAAATCAAAATAATCCATGGTTATAAACATAAATATTTAGAAGGCAATTTGAGAGGTAAATCATATAAATTTAAAAATAATAGCCGTAGCTTCACTCCTGGGAACTCTTCCTTCTTAGCCACAAGCTCCTGAAAATGCTGACGGTACCAGACGTGAATTTGGGAATAGGACTCATTTCCAACAGGAAAGTACTTGGCTATACTCTAAGAAGTTATTTCACTATTTTACCAGGTGGTACATATTACATGGCATGTTGACAATGTAGCATGCAGGGTCAGAAACCAAGTAGGTTCATTGATGATAACTCTCCCCTAGCACCCTATATAGCACCTTCCAGCACAATAAAAGATAAACACTAGAAATGAAACTTTTAGCTTAATCTGAGATTGATTTCTTTACATCCTGTAATGGAAGTAGAGTCTTGCCATCTAGTTTTGGGGGGCAACCAATACAGAGATTTTCGTTTAGTAACCTTCTACCTTTTGGGACCTTTTTTTGCAATTCTTACAGGGACCTCCATTTAAGCTCTGTAGTTACTTTAACATTTAAAACTCAGGGTTTGAAGAAATTTTCTCATTCATCTGATTGGGTATCATATTCACCTTACCAGACTACAATATTATGAAGAACTTTGCAGTTGTATAGGGTTCTTGAGTTTTGTGGGAACTTTTCTACCTGTGTGATTGCATATCTCTTATATGTTTTTCTAAATTTTCAAAGCACTCAGATGTAAGCATAAACCATTTCTTTTTTCTTTTTTCTTTTTTTTAAATTTATTTTATTTATATTAGTACATTGTAGCTGTCTTCAGACACACCAGTAGAGGGCATCTGATCCCATTAGAGAGATGGTTGTGAGCCACCATGCGGTTGCTGGGAATTGAACTCAGGACCTCTGGTAGAGCAGTCAGTGCTCCTAACCACTGAGCCATCTCACCAGCCCGCATCAAACCATTTATGAAGTGAAACTTTCTATAAAGTATGAGAGGATCTCAAGAGGCATAGCACCTACCATCTCAAATAAGTCCTACTTCATCTCAGTATTCAACAGCTAAGAGTATAGTGCTGCACATGCTGCTTCCTAGGTCTCACACACTCTGGAATTATGCTGTGGCTGTAATTTCTCTGTCTAGCTGGTTGCTAAGGATATCCAAGGAGAGATGAACAGTCTCTATTTCTATTATATTTTCTTATAATAGAAAAATTTATACATGTTACTCATGGGTTAGGTAAGTGGAATAAGCTTGATCTTTTCCCTGAACCATTTTATTGTCTATCCCATCTATGAAATGCACTTTAGTTAGGCTTTAGTTTTACAGAGGCTTACAAACAGAGTTCCCGTTCTATTTCTTTCTTCCTTGGGAATTTTGGCCTAATATGAATCCTGAGATATTTGCTTTTCTTATATTGATATTTTTTATTTACATTTCAAATGTTAGTCCCTTTCCCTGTTTCTTGTCAATAAACCATTCCCCTCCGATCCCATTCCCCTCCCCTTTTTCTATAAGGATGTTCCCCCTCCCAAACACCCACCTTCCCACCTCCCTGCCCTGATATTCCCCTACACTGGTAAGTACAGCCTTGGCAGGACCAAGGGCTTCTTCACCTATTGGTGTCCAACAAGGCCATCCTCTGCTACATATGCATCTGAAGCTGTGGGGGCTGTCCATGTGTAGTCTTTGGGTACTACTTTAGTCCCTGGGAGTTACAGATGGTTGGTATTGTTGTTCTTATGTGCTTGCAAGTCCCTAGAGCTTCTTGAATCCTTTCTCTAATTCTTCCAACACGGGACCCCATTCTCAGTTCAATGCTTTGGGGCTAGCGCTCCCCTCTGTATTTGTCATGATCTGGCTGAACCTCTCAGGAGACAGCTATATCAGGCTCCAGCCAGCATGCACTTCTTGACTTCAACAATACTGTCTACTTCTGCTGACTGTATATATATATATATATATATATATGGGTAGGATCCCCAGGTGGGGCAGACTCTGAATGGCCATTCCTTCAGTCTCTGCTCCAAACTCTGTCTCCATATCTCTACCTATGAATATTTTTGTTCCCCCTTTTAAGATGGACTGAAGCATCCACACTTTGTTCATCCTTCTTCTTGAGCTTCATGTGGTCTGTGGATTATATCTTGGGTAGTTCAAGTTTTGGGACTAATATCCACTTATTGGTAATGCATACTGTGTGTTATTTTTTGTGATTGGGTTACCTCACTCAGGATGATACTTTCTATTTCCTTCCATTTGCTTATGAATTTCATGAAGTCATTGTTTTTGATAGCTGAGTAGTACTCCATTTGGGTAGAAGTACCATATTTTTTTGTATCCATTCCTCTGTTGAAGGGCATCTGGGATTTTTTCCAGCTTCTGGCTATTATAAATAAGGTTGCTATGAACATAGTGGAGCATGTGTCTTTGTTATATGTTGGAACACCATTTGGGTATAGGCCCATGAGTGGTATAGCTGGGTCCTCAGGTAGTACAATGTCGAGTTTTCTGAGGAACCTCCAGACTGATTTCCAGAGTGGTTGCACCAGCTTGTAATCCCACCAACAATGGAGGAATATTCCTTTTTCTTCACATCCTCACCAGCATCTTTTGTTACCTGAGTTTTTGATCTTAGCGATTCTGACTGGTGTGAGGTGGAATCTCAGGGTTGTTTTGATGTGCATTGCCCTGATGACTAAGGATGTTAAACATTTCTTTCTTTTTTAATAGGGTTATTTGAATCTCTGGAGTCTTGAGTTCTTGAGTTCATTGAATATATTGGATCTCAGCCCTCTATCATTTGTAGGATTGGTAAGGTCTGAGTCTGGCAACAGAGTGCTGCTCCTGGGTTTGTGTCCTGAAGCCTCCAGGCTGGTGGCTTGGAGCAGAAGAGTTGGTCTCATCTCTGCTCTCAGGTGTGTCACAGCTGCTGGTGACTGGCTTTCAGCTCTAGACTCAGGCAGAGAACAGAAGGGTCTTGTCCCTGACTGCTCCTAGGTTCCTGTATCTAGAGGGCATTAGGCAGGTTCCTCTTGGGCCAGGAATGTGAGTAGAAGTGGTGGTCTCATCTGAGTTCTCAGGATTGTCTGCACTTCTGAGAGTTTATCTCTTTCCCCCCAAGGGATTTGGGTACAGAGAGCTGTGGAACTGGTTCAGTTCTAGGCATAGGCAGAAACTGGAAGGTTCTTGCCAATGATTGCTCCTATTTTCCTGTATCCAGAAGGCACTAGCAGGTTCCTCTTGGGCCAGGAATATGAGCAGAAATTGTGGTCTCCCCTGAGCTTTCAGGATTGTCCGCACTTCTGAGAATCCAGCTCTCTTCCCAACAGGATTTGTGTACAGAGAGTCATTTTTGCTTTTGAACAGATCTCCTTTTATTCTTTGTTTCTTTTCCTCATCCTTTGTTGATTTAGTTACCATGTTTTAAACCACATTTATATAATTGAATATGTATTCAGATCTGTTCGAGTTTCTACTATTTTGTATAAATTATATTACACTGTGGTACTCTTCAAACTCACAAAAGCCATAGAGCAATGCCAGAGTCCTTTCTGAATTAACTTTCCCCCGCTTAATTTATCTTAGAACAGTTCTATTAGCCAGGTGAGCTTGTAAGAAGTGGCCACTGGTGTAGTTGTGGTTCAGTGCTTGTGAGGATAGCCAACCTCTTTCTGTTGTATGTGAGGCTGAGCCTACAGGAGTGGTTTTGTGCTTGGTTCTATACAGTTCTCCATGACAGAAAAGGTCATAAGCCCTAGCATACAATCTACTGCTTGGTTTTCTGTTTATTTGTTTTTACTAAACAGCCCTGATGTTAAACTTCTTTCTAAATATTTAGGTATTTGATTTGTAATATTTACATTTTAATTGAGTATTTAATATAGTGTTTAAATATTCATTTCTCATAGTTTTCTTTCTACTCTCTACCTTTGTAGTGGTTCAGCAATGAACATATTATTTAAACATGTCCAGAATAAATTGGTATATAAATATACATATACAGTTGAAATGTTCTCCTTTTAGCTAACAATGAGAATAGAAAGGCATCGTTTAACTAACAAAAGTCCAGCTCCAGGCATGAAAATCCTTTTGAGTTGTTCATTATAGTTGTCCTAGAGATGCCCAAAACATTGGAGGGTATTGCTGCTGCAATCTTGGTTGCCTCTAAGAGGTAAGTCCCTGTTGTTGAAAACACCATGTATTCACACATAGGACAAGCAGCCCATGAATTGTAAATGATTTAAAAGCCTCTTTTCTAAGAACTAGTTTTATGGTAGCAGAAAGCATTTTCAAGCTTCTAAAGGAGGTTAACAATCTACGTTCCTACCAAACTGTGATGACTCTGAATCATAACATCTCAGCATGGTACAATAACATTAACTGTGCAATAGTAGAATACATATCTTGTTGTAACTGTCTTAGTTATGGTTTCCATTACTGTGAAGAAATATCATGACCATGGCAACTTTTATAAAGGACAACATTTAATTATGGCTAGCTTACAGGTTCAGAAATTCAGTTCATTATCATCAAGGTCAGAGCATGGGCAGTGTCCAGTATGGCATAGGAGGAGCTGAGAATTCTACATCTTGATTGGAAGGCAAACAGGAGAAGACTGGAAAAGTCTACCACTATAGTAACACACTTCCTACTATGAGGTCACACCTACTCCAACAAGGGCACACCATCTAATATTCTATGTGGGCCAAGCATTCTATCGCATGAGTCTATTTGGGCCAGACCTACTCTAGCCATTATAGAAACCAAGAAACTCTCTAATTGGATTTAAAATCCACTCAACAGGAAAGACTCATGTTTGGTATTGGAAACCTTTCCAACTATCCAGGGATAGTGAAGTTGTAAATACCAAAAGAGAATCAACAACTCACATTTTTCTAAGACAATGTAATGCCTAACTGTATGTTAAATATTTGTTCTTATATTCACAGTTAAATGTGGTCCTCACACTTTATTAAGGAAACCTCTCATTTCAACAAATGAAGACCATTATAGAAAACTACAACCTATAAAATTATAGAACTGTGGAACCCAGTCCTAATACACCAACAGACCTGAAAATCAGGAAGCTGACCTAAAATCCCATCACATGAAAATAACAGTCTTTTAAAGAGAATATAAATAACTCACTGAAAGAAATACAGGTAAACAGAAGCTCTTAAAGAGAAGACAAATAAATCCCTTAAAGAAATACAGGACAACACAATCAAACAGGTAAAAGAATTGAACAAGGTAGTCCAAGAACTAAAAGTGGAAGTAGAAACAATAATGAAAACGCAATTGGAGCAACACTTGAAATGAAAAACCTAGGAGAGAGGTCAGGAAATAACAGATGTAACTATCATGAACAGAATACAAGAGATAGAAGAGAGAATCTCAGGTGTAGAAGACATTTTAGAAGATATTGACACGAATGTCAGAGAAAATTCAAAACATGAAAAACTCTTAACCCAAAATATCCAGAAAATCCAGGATACAATGAAAAGACGAAATCTAAGAATAATAGAAATAGAAGAGAGCAAAGATTCCCAGCTCAAAGGACCTGAAAACATCTTCAACAAAATTATAGAAGAAAACTTTTCCAACCTAAAGAAAGAGATGGTCATACATGTACAAGAAGCTTATAGAACACTCAGTAGATTAGACCAGAAAAGAAAATACCCTCATCACAAAATAACACTAACTGCAAGAACAAAAATTGAATATTAAAATCTATAAGGGAAAATGGACAAAGAACATATGAAGGCTGAACTATCAGAATTATACCAGACTTCTCAAAGAGACCCTAAAAGTCAGAAGAGCCTGGACAGAGGTCACACAGACCCTAAGACAACACAAACAACAGCCCAGTCCACTCTACTCAGCAAAACTCTCAATCAACATAGATGGAGAAACCAAAATATCTTGGGACAAAACCAAACTCAAACAATATCTATCTACTAGTCATGCCCTACAAAGGATTCTAGAAGGAAACTCCAACACAAGGAAGGAAACTATACCAAAGAAAAAACAAGATGTTAATCATCTCACAACAAAGCAAAAAACAGAGAATCATATATACAAAATACCACCTACAACAAAAAACATAACAGGAAGAAACAATCATCTGTCTCTAATATCTCTCAATATCAATAGACTCAATTCCCCAATAAAATGACATAAGATAATGGACACATTAACAGGACCCAGCATTTTGCTGCATATAAGAAACACACTTCAATAAAAAAGGCAGCACTACCTTAGAGTAAAAGGCTGAAAAAAGACTTCTGAGCAAAAGGTTCAAAGATACAAGCTGGAGTTGCCATTCTAATATCCAATAAAATAGACTCAACCAAAAGTTATCAAGCAAGATAGAGAAGGACATCAAAGGAAAAATCCACCAAGTTTCAATTCTGAACATTTATGCCCCAAAGGCAATGGCACCCACATTCATAAGAGAAACTTTACTAGAGCTGAAAATACACATTAAACCCCAAACAATAATAGTGGGAGACTCAATATCCCACTCTCACCAATCCAAAGGTCATTGAAACAGAAACTAAACAGAGACACATTGAAACTAATAGAGGTTACAAACCAAATGGTTTTAACAGATATCTACACAACATTTCACCCTAAAACAAAATAATATAACGTCTTCTCAGCACTTCATGGTACATTCTACAAAATTGACCATACAATGGGTCACAAAGCAATCCTCAACCTATACAAGAAGATTGAAATAATCTCACGCATCCTATCAGATCATTACCAACTAAGGCCAGTCTTCAATAACAACCAATCAGGGCTGGATAGATGGCTCAGCGGTTAAGAGCACCCGACTGCTCTTCCAGAGGTCATGAGTTCAATTCCCAGCAACCACATGGTGGCTCACAACCATCTGTAAAGAGATCCGGTGCCCTCTTCTGGTGTATCTGAAGACAACTACAGTGTACTTATATATAATAAATGAATAAATCTTAGAAAAAAATAACAATCAATCAACAGAAAACCCACATATCCATGGAAACTGAACAACTCTCTACTCAATGATAACTCATGATTCAGGGAAGAAATAAATTAAAGACTTCCTGAAATTCAATGAAAATGATGACACAGCATACCCAAACTTAAGGGTCACAGTGAAAGCAGTGCTAAAAGGAAAATTCATAGCATTAGGTCCCCTGGTAAAGGAATTAGAGAGATCCTACACTAGCAACTTAACGGCACACCTGAGACCTCTAAACCAAAATGAAGCAAATACACCCAAGAGGAGCAGACTGCAGGAAATAGTTAAACTCAGGACTGAAATCAACCAAATAGAAACAAAAAGAATGATACAAAGAATCAACAAAACCAAAAGCTGGTACTTTGAGAAAATCAACAAGATAGATAAACCTCTACCAAACTAACTAAAGGGCACAGAGATAGTAACCAAATCAACAAAGTCAGAAATGGAAGAGAGACATAACAGAAACTGAAGAAATTAAAAAAAAAAAAAAAGAATCAGATTCTATTACGAAACCTATAGTCAATAAAACTGGAAAATCTAGATGATTGATGATTTTATAGACATTTACCATGAACCAAAGTTAAATCAAAGGCAGGTAAACTATCTAAACATCCCCACATCTCCTAAGGAAATAGAAGTCATTAAAAACCTCCCAACTCAAAACAGCCAAGGAAGAGGATCATTCAGGTTTTTTTTGTTGTTGTTGTTGTTGTTTTGCTCCATAGTTTAAGGCTAGAATGGGCTATGGAACAATTTTCCAGAAAGAAACTAGGCCCCAAGCCCCACTCCCAAACTGTCATTTCACAGAAAGATAATCTTTGTGGGTTCAAGGCCAGACTGCCCTCTTTATAGCCAGTTCCAGGCAAACCAGTTTTATATAGAACTACAATATTAAGCAAACAAACAAACAAATTAAACAAACAAACACCAAAACTGAACAAAATTCAGCTCCAATTGAAAAATCTGAGGTTGGGAGAATTCCTCTAGGACCAGGCACGTCCTGTGCTTACCGGGAGTCACACACCCGCGGATCCCGGCCTGCAGCAGCTCTCTGCTCCCAGACCCTGTGGGAGAGAGACCTCACCGCCTGGTCAGGTGGGCACTCCTGAGGCTGCAGAGCCAAAGAGACCACCAACACTGCCCACCCCTGCCCACATCCCTGGCCCAAGAGGAAATTGTATAAGGCCTCTGGGTTTCCGTGGGGGAGGGCCCAGGAGCGGCAGGACCCCTGCTGAGACACCACCGGAACCTGAAGGAAACAGACCGGATAAACAGTTCTCTGCACCCAAATCCCGTGGGAGGGAGAGCTAAACCTTCAGAGAGGCAGACAAGCCTGGGAAACCAGAAGAGACTGCTCTCTGCTCACACATCTCGGATGCCAGAGGAAAACATCAAAGGCCATGTGGAACCCTGGTGCACTGAAGCTCCCGGAAACGGCGGCGCAGGTCTTCCTGGTTGCTGCCGCCGCAGAGAGCCCGTGGGCAGCACCCCGAGAGCGAACTTGAGCCTCGGGACCACAGGTAAGACCACCTTTTCTGCTGCAAGAAAGCTGCCTGGTGAACTCAAGACACAGGCCCACAGGAACAGCTGAAGACCTGTAGAGAGGAAAAACTACACGCACGAAAGCAGAACACTCTGTTCCCATAACTGGCTGAAAGAAAACAGGAAAACAGGTCTACAGCACTCCTGACACAAAGGCTTATAGGACAGTCTAGCCACTGTCAGAAATAGCAGAACAAAGTAACACTAGAGATAATCTGATGGTGAGAGGCAAGCACAGGAACCCAAGCAACAGAAACCAAGACTACAGGGCACCATCGGAGCCCAATTCTCCCATCAAAACAAACATGGAATATCCAAACACACCAGAAAAGCAAGACCTAGTTTCAAAATCATATTTGATCATGATGCTGGAGGACTTCAAGAAAGACATGAAGAACTCCCTTAGAGAAACACAGGAAAACATTAATAAACAAGTAGAAGCCTACAGAGAGGAATCACAAAAATCCCTGAAAGAATTCCAGGAAAACACAATCAAACAGTTGAAGGAATTAAAAATGGAAATAGAAGCAATCAAGAAAGAACACATGGAAATAACCCTGGATATAGAAAACCAAAAGAAGAGACAAGGAGCTGTAGATACAAGCTTCACCAACAGAATACAAGAGATGGAAGAGAGAATCTCAGGAGCAGAAGATTCCATAGAAATCATCGACTCAACTGTCAAAGATAATGTAAAGCGGAAAAAGGTACTGGTCCAAAACATACAGGAAATCCAGGACTCAATGAGAAGATCAAACCTAAGGATAATAGGTATAGAAGAGAGTGAAGACTCTCAGCTCAAAGGACCAGTAAATATCTTCAACAAAATCATAGAAGAAAACTTCCCTAACCTAAAAAAAGAGATACCCATAGGCATACAAGAAGCCTACAGAACTCCAAATAGATTGGACCAGAAAAGAAACACCTCCCGTCACATAATAGTCAAAACACCAAACACACAAAATAAAGAAAGAATATTAAAAGCAGTAAGGGAAAAAGGTCAAGTAACATATAAAGGCAGACCTATCAGAATCACACCAGACTTCTCGCCAGAAACTATGAAGGCCAGAAGATCCTGGACAGATGTCATACAGACCCTAAGAGAACACAAATGCCAGCCCAGGTTACTGTATCTGGCAAAAACTCTCAATTAACATAGATGGAGAAACCAAGATATTCCATGACAAAACCAAATTTACACAATATCTTTCTACAAATCCAGCACTACAAAGGATAATAAATGGTAAAGCCCAACATAAGGAGGCAAGCTATACCCTAGAAGAAGCAAGAAACTAATCGTCTTGGCAACAAAACAAAGAGAAGAAAAGCACACAAACATAACCTCACATCCAAATATGAATATAACGGAAGCAATAATCACTATTCCTTAATATCTCTCAAAATCAATGGCCTCAACTCCCCAATAAAAAGACATAGATTAACAAACTGGATACAATAACGAGGACCCTGCATTCTGCTGCCTACAGGAAACACACCTCAGAGACAAAGACAGACACTACCTCAGAGTGAAAGGCTGGAAAACAACTTTCCAAGCAAATGGTCAGAAGAAGCAAGCTGGAGTAGCCATTCTAATATCAAATAAAATCAATTTTCAACTAAAAGTCATCAAAAAAAAGATAAGGAAGGACACTTTATATTCATCAAAGGAAAAATCCACCAAGATGAATTCTCAATCCTAAATATCTATGCCCCAAATACAAGGGCATCTACATACGTAAAAGAAACCTTACTAAAGCTCAAAACACACATTGCACCTCACACAATAATAGTGGGAGATTTCAACACCCCACTCTCATCAATGGACAGATCATGGAAACAGAAATTAAACAGAGATGTAGACAGACTAAGAGAAGTCATGAGCCAAATGGACTTAACGGATATTTATAGAACATTCTATCCTAAAGCAAAAGGATATACCTTCTTCTCAGCTCCTCATGGTACTTTCTCCAAAATTGACCATATAATTGGTCAAAAACGGCCTCAACAGGTACAGAAAGATAGAAATAATCCCATCGTGCTGTCGGACCACCACGCCTAAAACTGGTCTTCAATAACAATAAGGAAGAATGCCCACATATACTTGAAATTGAACAATGCTCTACTCAATGATAACCTGGTCAAGGAAGAAATAAAGAAAAGAAATTAAAACTTTTTTAGAATTTAATGAAAATGAAGGTACAACATACCCAAACTTATGGGACACAATGAAAGCTGTGCTAAGAGGAAAACTCATAGGGCTGAGTGCCTGCAGAAAGAAACAGGAGAGAGCATATGTCAGCAGCTTGACAACACACCTAAAAGCTCTAGAACAAAAAGAAGCAAATACACCCAGGAGGAGTAGAAGGCAGGAAATAATCAAACTCAGAGCTGAAATCAACCAAGTAGAAACAAAAAGGACCATAGAAAGAATCAACAGAACCAAAAGTTGGTTCTTTGAGAAAATCAACAAGATAGATAAACCCTTATCCAGACTAAGGAGAGGACACAGAGAGTGCGTCCAAATTAACAAAATCAGAAATGAAAAGGGAAACATAACTACAGATTCAGAGGAAATTATAAATACAGATTCAGAGGAAATTCAAAAAATCATCAGATCTTACTATAAAAACCTATATTCAACAAAACTTGAAAATCTTCAGGAAATGGACAATTTCCTAGACAGATAACAGGTACCGAAGTTAAATCAGGAACAGATAAACCAGTTAAACAACCCCATAACTCCTAAGGAAATAGAAGAAGTCATTAAAGGTCTCCCAACCAAAAAGAGCCCAGGTCCAGACGGGTTTAGTGCAGAATTCTATCAAACCTTCATAGAAGACCTCATACCAATATTATCCAAACTATTCCACAAAATTGAAACAGATGGATCACTACAGAATACCTTCTACGAAGCCACAATTACTCTTATACCTAAACCACACAAAGACACAACAAAGAAAGAGAACTTCAGACCAATTTCCCTTATGAATATCGTCGCAAAAATACTCAATAAAATTCTGGCAAACCGAATCCAAGAGCACATCAAAACAATCATCCACCATGATCAAGTAGGCTTCATCCCAGGCATGCAGGGATGGTTTAATATACGGAAAAGCATCAACGTGATCCATTATATAAACAAACTGAAAGAACAAAACCACATGATCATTTCATTAGATGCTGAGAAAGCATGTGACAAAATTCAACACCCCTTCATGATAAAAGTCCTGGAAAATATAGGAATTCAAGGCCCATACCTAAACATAGTAAAAGCCATATACAGCAAACCAGTTGCTAACATTAAACTAAATGGAGAGAAACTTGAAGCAATCCCACTAAAATTAGGGACTAGACAAGGCTGCCCACTCTCTCCTACTTATTCAATATAGTTCTTGAAGTTCTAGCCAGAGCAATCAGACAACAAAAAAAGGGAGGTCAGGGGATACAGATTGGAAAAAGAAGAAGTCAAAATATCACTATTTGCAGATGATATGATAGTATATTTAAGTGATCCCAAAAGTTCCACCAGAGAACTACTAAAGCTGATAAACAACTTCAGCAAAGTGGCTTGGTATAAAATTAACTCAAATAAATCAGTAGCCTTCCTCTATACAAAAGAGAAACAAGCCGAAAAGAAATTAGGGAAACGACCCTTCATAATAGACCCAAAATATAAAAGTACCTCGGTGTGACTTTAACCAAGCAAGTAAAGATCTGTACAATAAGAACTTCAAGACACTGAAGAAAGAAATTGAAGAAGACCTCAGAAGATGGAAAGATCTCCCATGCTCATGGATTGGCAGGATTAATATATAGTAAAATGGCCATTTACCAAAAAAGCAATCTACAGATTCAATGCAATCTCCATCAAAATACCAATCCAATTCTTCAAAGATTTAGACAGAACAATTTGCAAAATTCATCTGGAATAACAAAAAAAACCCAGGATAGCTAAAACTATCCTCAACAATAAAAGGACTTCAGGGGAATCACTATCCCTGAACTCAAGCAGTATTACAGAGCAATAGTGATAAAAACTGCATGGTATTGGTACAGAGACAGACAGATAGACCAATGGAATAGAATTGAAGACCCAGAAATGAACCCACACACCTATGGTCACTTGATTTTTGACAAAGGAGCCAAAACCATCCAATGGAAAAGAGATAGCATTTTCAGCAAATGGTGCTGGTTCAACTGGAGGTCAACATGTAGAAGAATGCAGATCGATCCATGCTTATCACCCTGTACAAAGCTTAAGTCCAAGTGAATCAAACCAGACAGACTCAAACTAATAGAAGAAAACTAGGGAAGCATCTGGAACACATGGGCACTGGAAAAAATTTCTGAACAAAACACCAATGGCTTATGCTCTAAGATCAAGAATTGACAAATGGGATCTCATAAAACTGCAAAGCTTCTGTAAGGCAAAGGACACTGTGGTTAGGACAAAACGGCAACCAACAGATTGGGAAAAGATCTTTACCAATCCTACAACAGATAGAGGCCTTATATCCAAAATATACAAAGAACTCAAGAAGTTAGACTGCAGGAAAACAAATAACCCTGTTAAAAAATGGGGTTCAGAGCTAAACAAAGAATTCACAGCTGAGGAATGCCAAATGGCTGAGAAACACCTAAAGAAATGTCCAACATCTTTAGTCATAAGGGAAATGCAAATCAAAACAACCCTGAGATTTCACCTCACACCAGTGAGAATGGCTATGATCAAAAACTCAGGTGACAGCAAATGCTGGCGAGGATGTGGAGAAAGAGGAACACTCCTCCATTGTTGGTGGGGTTGCAGACTGGTACAACCATTCTGGAAATCAGTCTGGAGGTTTCTCAGAAAATTGGACATTGAACTGCCTGAGGATCCAGCTATACCTCTCTTGGGCATATACCCAAAAGGTGCCCCAACATATAAAAAAGAGACGTGCTCCACCATGTTCATCGCAGCCTTATTTATAATAGCCAGAAGCTGGAAAGAACCCAGATGCCCTTCAACAGAGGAATGGATACAGAAAATGTGGTACATCTACACAATGGAATATTACTCAGCTATCAAAAACAACGAGTTTATGAAATTGGTAGGCAAATGGTTGAACTGGAAAATATCATCCTGAGTGAGCTAACCTTTAATCACAGAAAGACATACATGGTATGCACTCATTGATAAGTGGCTATAGCCAAAATGCTTGAATTACCTAGATCCTAGAACAAATGAAACTCAAGACGGATGATCAAAATGTAGATGCTTCACTCCTTCTTTAAATGAGGAACAAGAATACCCTTGGCAGGGAAGAGAGAGGCAAAGATTAAAACAGAGACTGAAGGAACACCCATTCAGAGCCTGCCCCACATGTGGCCCATACATATTCAGCTACCCAATTAGACAAGATGGATGAAGCAAAGAAGTGCAGACCGACAAGAGCCGGACATAGATCGCTCCTGAGAGACACAGCCAGAATACAGCAAATACAGAGGCGACTGCCAGCAGCAAACCACTGAACTGAGAATAGGACCCCCGTTGAAGGAATCAGAGAAAGAACTGGAAGAGCTTGAAGGGGCTCGAGACCCCATATGTACAACAATGCCAAGCAAACAGAGCTTCCAGGGACTAAGCCACTACCTAAAGACTATGCATGGACTGACCCTGGACTCTGACCTCATAGGTAGCAATGAATATCTAGTAAGAGCACCAGTGAAGGGGAAGCCCTGTCCCATAGACTGAACCCCAGTGAACTAGACTGTGGGGAGGAGGGCGGCAATGGGGGGAGGGTGGGGAGGGGAACACCCATAAGGAAAGGGAGGGGGAGGGGGATGTTTGCCCGGAAACCGGGAAAGGGAATAACACTCGAAATGTATATAAGAAATACTCAAGTTAATAATAATAAAAAAAAAGAAAATGTAAATAAAAATACTCAATTCAATAAAGATGGAAAAAAAAATAACCCCCCAAAAAAAAAAAAAAAAAAAAAAAAGAAAAATCTGAGGTTGGTCTTGGCAGCACATGATTGTAGTCCCAACCTTGGAAGACTATTTTGGAGGATTATTTTTTAAATTTTGTATGTATGAGTGTTTTGTGTGCATTTAAGTCTATGTTTCACATGTAGGCCTTGTACCAAAGTAATCCAGAAGAGATCACTGTATTCCCTGGAACTATCCTTACAGATGGTTATGTGTCCCTATGTGGGTGCTGGGAATTGAACTAGAGTTCTCCAGAAAGGAAGAGCAGCCAGGACTCTTAAGTGTTGAGTCAATCGTCTCACAAACCATCCTTGGACAGCAATTTGAAGACCTGGGGCTCCTTAGGTTTCATCTGGCCACCTCTGCCTGCACTAGTGAATCAGCTGTCTTCAGCTTCAAACTAGCCTTATTGGACTTCTGCTACATATGCCTGTACCGCTGTGCCTTGTCAACCTGATTATTAAAAACCATAGCAAACTAGCTTGCACTTCTCCTTGACCAGCTCTCATTGGCCTTGGAGCACATCTGATGGGGCTCAAATACACAAAGGGGCTCAGGTAGAGGCAGAACCTCACCACTGATGTTGCAATCATGCATATGGCTCTCCAGGATTCACTAGTGGCCCACAAATCCTATGTCAAGGACCCAGGGGAGGATTTCAACTCAGTGTGACTATTCGTAGAGGCAATGAACCTGACAGAGGCTGGCCTGGGCATCTAAGGGTGCCTCATACACCAGTGCACAGAGCAGATGTTCACATGGGACAGCTGCTTGGTCTCCACAAACCTAGGTGTCCAGCTGCACCCACATACATGGCTTTGCTGTTGAAGGTTTCATCACCACTCACTTTCTCCCACTTCACTAAGCCAAAAGGAAAAGCATCTCTTCAGAGCAGTTGTCACCATTCTTTTCTCATGGTCAGGGGGCTGAGTGGAAAGGCATACCACAGGAATCAGATTTTCCTCTTTTGAAAACCATTAATTCTCTAATGTTAAAGATTCTCACCTGTGGGTCATGAACCCTTTGACAACTTCCATCTCCAAAACTATGATTGATAACTATAGCAAAATTACAGTTAAAAAAGTAGCAACAGAATAATTGTATGGTTGGGGTTTACACAACATGAGGGACTGTATTAAAGGGTCCCAGCATTAGGAAGGTTGAGAACCACTGCTCTAATCCATTATAACTATGTCTTTCTTTGCTAACATCTGCAAAGTCCTTATTTACACATAACTATATTCCCAAATACTTGGTGACATGAATTCGGTAGGCTACTTTTTAACCAGATCATTACAAACAGTTTCCAGTTAAATGCTGGAATGTATTATTATTCCTCTTACCAAAAAAAGAAAAAGAAAAGAAAGAAAGAAAGAAAAGGCTCCCCACATAATATTAATTAATTATTGATTCATAAATACCAGGGTGGGGTTGCTAGCCACCTCAAGGGTTTATGTTCCCAAATGAAAGACACACACACACATTTTATATTTAATATGCCTTATGCAGCACAATAACTGGGCAACTGCCTAGCCTCTATGCTATTAGCATCTACCTCCCATTAGTAATTCCAAGTTACAATTTACTAATTTCTATGTTCCATCTTGGTTGCTCTAGACTCAACTGAGCAGCCCTCTAGATCGCACTTTTTTTGGCTCAGAGCCCAGGATGCTCTCCTTGCTTTCTACCCATGGCAGCCTCTGTGTCTCTCCTCTCTACACTCTATTAAAGCATGGAGGATCTCTTCTGTCCTCCTCCTTGAAGTCTGAAACCTGGGAAGAATAAAATCTTGCCTTTATATGTTTTTTTCCAGCTGATATCTTTATTTACCAATCAGAACCAACTGGGGGCAGGGTCCCAGAAGCTATGTGCAGACCCTTTTGTGCAAACTTTTTTAGGGGACATAATTAGCATTTGTAATACTCACAGCTACATGCCCATATTAGTAAAGAAAAATACTCTCATCAATTCCAAGGTTATCCACCTATATTTACATATTGAGGCTTTCTACCAGGGTTAGATATCAAGCACTACATAGAGTGCAAAACTTAGGGAGGTACTGTTTCTTAATAATATGCAAGTTGTACGTAGGTATTCATGGTACAATGAAGAGGAGCTGAGAGTTCTTCATCCAGGTCTTCAGGAAACAGGAAGAGAGAAGATACTGGGCCTAGCTTATGTTTTAAAAACCCCAAAGCCCAGCCCCAGTGACATACTTCCTTTAATATGAAAGCCATGACTATTCCAATAAGGCTGTGCCTAATCCCTCTCATATAGTACCATTCAATGATAACTAAACATTCAAATGTATGAACTCATAAGACCCATTGCTATTCAAAATACCATATTTACCTAATCAATAGTCTATTTATATTTTTATGTTTACCTCTGAAACCTCTCGAAAGTGACAAAACTTCCTTAACCCTTGAAGCCTATTCTGAAAGCTGTACACACACACACACACACACACACACACACACACATACTGTGGTAGATGAGAATTAATATTAGTTATTTAATATTTAAATAAAAAACTTGAGTTTACTTCAGTTTACTAAGAAAATGGGATTATCTCAGAAACTGTTGCTACTGACCAACCACACCTTGTGACTTTATTGTTATTCAGCAAAACCTGACATTGTGTGTTAAAAGTATATTGTTGGGTATATCAAAATGGAGAGATTAATGAGACCCCAATCCTGCCTCTAAGGATCTTAAGATTTTTTTTTAAAATTGCTTTGGGGAGTGAGAAAGGAGCATTAGAGCAAGCTATCTGAATAAGCGTCTTCCACTCTGGTCCCAGCCCCTTTTTTCTCTTTACCAAGCACAACCTGTGACCCTGAAAGTATGAATGTGATCTTGACACCAGGAATGATGGCCCCCCGTAGAGCTTTGTTTCCTGAGTCTCAAGTGCTCTAGTGTCTAAATAACAAAACAATGTATGCAAATCCTTTCTCTTTAGTAACTGAGGTGTGCTCAGGGCTACATTATCGTCCTTCACTTCAGTGTTTTCTTAATAACAATTGTAGAAAAGAGTGAGGACTTTTTGAACACTGTCTGAAATCTCTTCATTAAAATTGTTTGGTTTCAGACCTGTGACAAGATGCTGATGTGCATATTTTACATACCAAAACCGACTTGGCCACCAAGTTCCTCTAGGATCCCTCAGTTCATACCTGCCATACCCCATCCCCAACCCTAAACTTTCCAATCCAGAGGCTGGGCTGTCCTTCTTCCATTGGCTCTTTGCTATATAACCGAGACATTTTAGTCTTTTCTGTCATTCTCTCTCCTTTTATTTCTCTCTGCAGGAGCCCTTTCTGTCCTTTTCTTTCCACTCCCCTCTTTCCTTCCTGGGCAACTTCCCTGACCTCCTTCTTTGAGGTCAGTGAACTCACCCTCCCAAGAACAGCTTCCCAATAAACCTGTGCCTGTGTTTTTATACATTTTAAACTGTATTGAATTGATTCACCTTACTGGTGGAGAAATAACTTATCAAAAATTATACCTAATCCTATAAAATGGTTTGACCACAACTTCTAAAACTAATGTTTTAGATATTCTAATAAATAAAATTTAATACATGCTAAAAGAGCTCATACTTATAAACTTCAATACTTTATACTGCTTTATGATTTATTACAAAATTAATGAACATTACAATGTACATTAGCATCTACACTTTGATCATGGTTTCAGCATACTTGGCATTTATGGTTCATGTTTTGACTGAAAGAAGATATGAGGATTGATTTCTGTGAATAAGACTTTTTCTCCTTAGAAGATGTGGGAATGGCCCTGTTGAGTTACTATTTAGCTAAGATATCAAACTGTTCCCTGAGCAGCACTGTCCTGTCTTGCAGAAAGGTTGAATGAACTGGCAAATGGTAAATCTTTCCAGTCCTCTTCTTTCTCCTTTCAAAAATTTTGCTGATAATGTTGATTAGAAGTTGGTTGTTTTGCAGTTTATGAGAGATGCAACTGACATTTTTACTAACTTGATAAAATTGTCTAAAACTTTACTTTTTTTCCTTTCATTATGTGATATTATGTAAGACATACACACAATGTGTTGTGGATAGAGGATAGAGGGTCAAATTTATGCATAACCCATTTATATTTATCAGACTAAAAACTGATAGCTGTTAAAAAATAAAGTTTTAAACTTTGTTGTTAGTATATTTCCTCTGTGAATGAGAAATTCTGGAAGCTGTATCTGCAAAGGCTGATTGTCTGATTAGAACTATAGTGATGTGGTGTGGTTGGTGTGGTGGTTTGAAAATGCTTACCCATGCGAAGTGGTAAAGGTAGGAAGCCTTATTGGATGAGGAATAGCCTTTTTAGAGAAAGTGGGTCATTATGTAGGAAGGCTTTGAGGGCCTCTATGCTCATGCTCCAACCATTCAGGAAGAGAGCCTCCTTCTGGCTGCGTGTAGAAGACTTTCTTCTTCTAGATGCTTTTGAATTAAGGTGTATAATTCTCAGATCCATCTTGACCTCAGCATCTGAGGTCTGTAGCTGAGGTTTCTCTGCTTTGCTATAACCCACCTCTCTGTTTGTAACAGTGTGTTTGAAAAGTCACTTGGTTCATGATTTTCTTTGCTTAGTTACTATAAGCTATTCATAAAAATGATAGTCTAAGGGTCTTAATAAGGTTTATTTTCCTTGAAAATCTAAGAATTACAAGGCAAGAAAACTCTGTGGGCTCAGCAGGAAGCAGCAGAGAAGTCTAGAGCAGCAGAATCTGGTGGTTGAAGAAATGCACATATGTAGCAGATACAGAGAGATAAAAGATCCTCTGCAAAGCAGAGGAAGCCAAAAAACAAAAACAAAAAAACAAACAAACAAAAAAACGAACCGAATGCAGTCTTTTTTTTTTTTTTTGAGAGTTTTAAGTCTCTGAAAAATTTCCTGTAAGGATTGGTCAGTTTGAAGAGATACTGTTTCACAACTCTTGTGTAAACATCTTATGATCTGGCCTCAAAATTGTTGAGCTAGTCCACCAGCAAAAGGTTTCCTGATGGGAGAAAAACAACAACAACAACAACAACAAAAACCCCAACCAAATGAAAACCTTGCAAAGCCTTTGTTTTAAGCTGCCAGTTTTGTCTTGGGACAGGAGAGTGAGGAAGAAGCAGCCAGTCCTCTTGGAAGCCCACCATCTTTATTGCCTAGTCATTGTCCCTCTTCCTTCTGTCTGTCTACCAGGGATTCTATCTAACTCATACACACTCAAAACTACTTCTATGTTGGAACTTGGAATTTGGGGAAGTCCAAACTTGTGTTCCTTGGTTATGATCACTCTTGACTTCGAAATAAACCATCTCTGTCAACTTTGAGATAAGAATTGTGTCTTACATTGTATAAGAAATATTGAATATATTTCTTTTTTATCAAATACTTTGTGTTTGAGATAAGGGATTAAAATCTTTTTTATCTTCCACATCTTTTAATACTTTTATCCTTCCCTCACAATAAGATATTTCCATGAAATCCCCTTATGAATTTGATGACCTTGAACTCTCTTTGCCTTCCTCCATTTCCTCTGGGATGCTTCTTTTCAGATTAGCCAACTAAAAAAGATTGCTAGGCTAGAATCCAACCAATAGGGAAAAGATAGCCACCACCAGAGTTAGAATAAATGAAAACACCCCTGTCTCAATTTGTTTGCTCTTCTGAGCTCAAGATTAAAGTATGACTAGATTAAATGGTCCAATAGGCATGATAGTCTCCTTTCCAACCTTTAACTTATTTCTAGCAATTTACACCCCCTAAAACAAGTTTGTCTTTAAATATTGAGCAGATATAAATATTATGATAGAAAGTACTATATAAGTTTAGAAGACCAGAGATTTCTATTTTGAGGATATGGGAAGGATAACTGGCTTTCATGTCAGTACACTTGTAGTATGTAAGAAGTAAAGAATTCTGTTTGTTTCAAAATGTGCTTCTATTTCTTAGCTGATAGAATGTGCATTAATTCACTATATGCTTCTTCTTATGCAAGTCTTGCACTGATTACAACTCCCTTAAGGAATTTTTGTACACTACTATTTTCAAAAATATATTCTTAATACTCACTTCCTGGATCGTAGAAATATTTTAAATGAGGCTGCAGAACTAGTTTTCCTTAAATTTTATACCTCCTAATGAGAAGAGGTAGTAAAATGAGAAATAGACAATTAAAAGGGTGCTTTGTTGTCAGTTAGTGATTTGGTATTTTAAGCTAAAGGTTTAGATATTGGAAATGCCTCAGTTATGTAGGCATTTGATAGAAATTCTTTTACAAGAGTTAGACTGTAAAATTATTTTATAAACCTACTGACTTTGTCCCACAGACTTAGAAAAAATAGTTAAAAAATAAACTCTAAATTTGCCTGAGTTATTGTTGTTGTTGTTGTTATTGTTAGAAATAAAGAAATCATCTTTATTAGGATATTGAATATTAAAGTCTTAATTTTGACACAATTTTAAAATGAATTCATTATATTTCTAGATTTTTTTTCTATCTGGTGTGTGTGTGTGTGTGTGTGTGTGTGTGTGTGTGTGTGTGTGTGTTTGGCTAGATTTTTAGTTCTGTGATAAAACACCATAATTAAAAGCAACGTGGATTAAAAAAAGGATATTTCAAGTTACAATTTATAATCTTTTATGCAGAGAAGGCAAGGCAGGAATTTAAAGTTGGAACCCAGAGGAAGGAATTAAAACAGAGCCTAGAAGAAACACTACTTACTGGCTTTTTCTCCATGGTTTGCTTATTCTTTTTTATACCATCCCTGACCACCTTCCCAGGGGTGGAATCATAGACAGTGGGCTTGGCCTGCCCAGATAGGTCATCAATAAAGAAAGTGTCCTCCAGCTTTGCCTTTAAGTAATTTGATGGAGGCATTTCCTCAATTGAGGTTGTTTTTACCAGATAACTCTCTAGTTTGTGTCAAGGTGACAAGACAGCAGTAGCAACAACAACTATACTGTTTGAGATAGACCAAATTAATTTGGGTGAACATTCTTCACTTCCAAATGAATGCTATATGGAAGCTCATTTTCTCTGTTAAGGTTTAAAAAGTTAGCAAAAGCAACTTTTTGATTTCTAAAAGTCTCTCAGCGGCTCTCACTGATGACTTTGAAAATTTAGAGAAAGACAAGTGTAATGATTTGGTTGGACTGCCATTGCTCACTGGAGAGGCTTTTGTGATTGCTATAGTTATTTTTCTAAAATTTGGGCCAAATCAAATCCTGCTTCCTTTTGTCCCTCCTTGTATCCTGGTACTTCAATGAGCAGCAAATTTAGGAAAATATTTAACCTATTTCAGATTCTAAACAGTACCTTTTAAAGAACTATAGATCCTTGAAATAATTGAGAATGTTATGACAATGACACGTTTGGTATTGAAAGCCAAACATTCCAAAGTGCTCCCATGCCCCTCCCCACTTTTTAAACCCCTTTTTCTTCATTTAGCCAGGCCTACTTAGAGGCAGTAATAGAGGAACATTTTTTATCTTTTTCTTCTAACAGCCATTGAGTCAAGTTGTGTCAGGTTAACAGAACAAAAACAAGCTAAGACACTCTAAGAGTCCCTTTGAAAAAGACTGTGATCTCTGCTGTGCAAGCATTATGTCTAAGTAGGAAATGGTGGACAGTGATTTATTTTTGAATACATAAAAGAAGGAAAAGATAGGAAGAAAGAGCTAGTAAAGGCCTGAGAAAGAAGAAAGTCCTTGCTATATTACCAGTTGTTTGTTTTTCCATATATAACAAAAGGTACTCTATTATACATATATAATTTCTGAGGTTTGGGGTCCAATTGTCCTGGTTCAGGCTCTAGTAAGAGTCCTTGGAGCTACATCATGCAATGATGAAAGTAGGTATCCTTTATATACCTTGATATTGTTGTTTTAAAGCCAGCAGTATTTAATTTGGGGCTCTAACCTAATTGTGATGGCTAAAACAACTCCATTCTGTACCAGGCAATCCATCACCATCACCATCCTCACCCACCTACCACATCACTTATACCCAACCATCCTTGTCCACCTTTTCCCTCAATTCCTGTAAAAGATGGGCTTCTAGCAGCCTTCATTATTCACAGGAATAATGTTCCTGCTGTGAGATAAGAATGAATGAATCATATCCCTGCTGTGAGGTAATTAACCACTTGGTCTGGTTTTTGTAAAGCTGCTTATTGATGTGTAACTGGTAGTGAGAGTTGAGGCGAGTAAAAATAACTTCTCAAGCAGCTGCAAAATCCACGGAAATGAGATAATGCTTTGTTGAACAGAGAGCTATAATCAAACTTCTGAACTCTTAGTTTTGTTAAGTTCTCCCACTGGGGTGTATTATTTTTAGAATCACCTTTCTCATACTTTCACCAGTTCATTGACTTGTTTTAGTATCTTTGGACATCAATACAGACCATAGAGACTGGTTATCAACTTATGGGTTCTTTTTCTCCATCTGCCATTTTTCATAGTTATAATCACAAAGACAAATTACTAACCTGACATAGGTCTTATTTGGGGAGCAGTGACTGAATTTCATAAGTGTATGAATGTTTAAGCCCTGAGCCTATTCTATACCATATGACATCAGACATTAGAGGATTTTGACAGAATTACTGTATGCAGTTAGGAAAGAATAATTAACAAGAATAAGTTCACTCATAGCAAGTGTCTAGAAGGCAGAATGAGTATTGACAAGGAATTGTAATTTATAAATAATATATATTATATATAATAAATATAATATACAACATAAATTACCTTATTTTATATTTATTTATATTAGATTGAGAGTAATTATAAATCACAAGGGAAAAAGCCATCTGAAAATTGGGTGGAATCTATAGTCTATTTCCATCGCTTGTCTTTCCCAAAGGCTTCATAATTCCCTTTCTAATTATTTAAAATTTAACAGTTACAAAAAATGATAGTTTTGCCATGATTTTAAAAGCTATCCTATTAATGAACTATTTTTGAATCTACTAGTTGTAATCTGGATAAATATTATAATATAGCTCCCATGCCAAATAATTTCTCCTACCAGAACACACTGCATATTTTTTGCATTATTGAAACTTTAAGTTTTAAAGTCAGGACTGATTAATAAAGAAGTTAAATATATTGTACTATGGAATAAAGAGTTAACATGATCCTGGCACTAAATCTATACTCAGAATACTGGTGTTTATCATAGTCTAATGTGTAGTCTAATTGACTTATGCATAGAAAATGAAAAGACTGTACAGCAGACCAAGATGTCAAAAAGCATTATCGCTGTGCTGGTAGTAAGCTTCTCAATAGGCAGCTGGAAGGAATTATAGTTATTCATTATATCCTTAGGTGATAAATTTGGGACCAGGTAGGAAGATCCTAGATTAAGTGGCTCAGGGAAGGGAAATTAGAATAAATGTGTTTAGATAGAAAAGTCCTGAGAAGAATGGGTTGGTTATGAGCCAACATTGAAAAATATTACAGGACAATAAAATGACTACAGAATAAAGTTGAAATTATTTTTATCATCACAAATATTTAAGTAGAAGTAAAATATAAAATCAAAAACTGTTGAAACAGCACAAGAAGATCATAGGCAGAGAAAAGGAGGGAAGTTCTCTAGAATGGTGAACTCTTATTTTAGAAGATTCTGTGAAGAGAAACAACAGAAATGCACAGAGGTGGGTATTAGACGGGACCAGTTAAGGAAAGGGGAAAACTCGGGAACTTATAAAATGTCCAAGCCTGCACATATTTAAAGGACTTGGAGTTGAAAAAAAAAAAAAAAAAACACCAGCAGATGGAAGGAACTTGTGGATTGGTAAGATTAATCTTCTGAAATGGTCATCCCATCGAAAGCAATGAACTAATTTGGTGAAATTCTCATCAAAATTAGAACAGGGTTCTTTACAGAAATTGGGAAATCAGCTTCAGTTTCATATAAAAACAAAAATTTCAGGATAGCTAAAAAAAATTCCTTGGTAAATAAGAATTTTTACAAAACTATTGGAGGTGTCAGCATCCCAGATATAAAGTTATACTATGGAGCTATGATATAAAAGTAGCATGCTATTAGCATAAAAACAGGTAACATTGATTAGTGGAATTAAATATCACCATGAGCAAAACTCAACTAAAAATAGAACAAAGAACTTAACATAATGCAAAATAACTTGAATTAGATAGTACAGAAAGTGAGGAATAGACTTGAACTCATTGGCAGAAGAAATGCTTTTCTAAACAGGACACTCAAAAAACAGGCACTGTGACCAAAAATTATTAAATGAAACCTTATGAAACAGAGAAGCTTCTGTAAGGAAAAGGCATCATCATTTGAGCAAAGTAAAAGGCTACAGAATAGAAAAAGATCTTCAGTAATTATACGGCTGTGTAATTCTATCTAAAGCATAGAATAACAAAAGAAACCTGAAACCTAAACACCTAATTTAAAAGTGGGGATCAGACCTAAACAGATAATTCTCCAAAGATTAAACAGCAATAACTGAGAAACATTTAACTAAACTTTCTGTAGTTATCAGAGAAATATAAGCTAAAACTTCTTTTGACATTTCACCTTATATCAGTCAGCATAGCCAAGATCAGTAAAACAAATAATGTGTCATGAATGTGACGAAGTACTTATTCATTGTTTGTAGGAGTACTATGAAAATCAGTGTGATAGTTCCACAGGAAGCTGAGAGATGTTCTACCTTAAGAGCCAGCTATAACATTCTTGGCACATATCAAAAAGATCCTTTCTCAGAGACACTTGTTCAATCATGTTCAGTGCTGCTTATTCATAATACTCAGAAACTGTGATCAGTCTAGATGTCTATCAACTGATAAATGGATAGTGGAAATGCAATACATTTACAAAATATAATATCATGTAGTTATTTAAAAATAAAATTATGAAATTCATAGGTAAATGGATGTGGACCTAAGAAAATGCATCATGAGTGAAGTATCACAAACCCCAAAGGACAATTATTATATGTTTTCTTTAATATGTGGGTATTAGCCTACAAGCCCTTGACATTCATGCTACATCCCAAATTGGGTACCTAATAAGGGACTAGGTGGGAGGACAGGATTTCCACAAGAAGGGGAATAGAATATATAGTTTTGGAGAACCATGGGAGACTGTAGTAGAAGAATTAAGTAAAGTGGGTGATGGAGAAGAGGTCAAGGGAGGTTCTATGGAGAGGGAGACTAACACCAAAGGCCATTGGGTGGTCATATAGAAACCTGCTACTATAGAAGCTTCCTAAGATATAGAAATGTATGAACAGAACTTAAATGTAGTCACCAAATAATTGGTGAGACATTGCCCTAACTAGACATCTTCAACAAACAAGTGGCAGGAATTGGTCATATCTAGTTGAGCCATTAGCCAAAAAGATGCAATGAACAGCTACAAAAATCTCACACTGTTTCCAAGGCTACTGGTTACTTTCCACAACCTGATGAAAAAGCCCTGTTGCTGAACACATATGTTAATGAACACAAAAAAGTCAAGCTGGTGCCTAAGCCTACTAGAGTCTTTACCCAGGGTGAGTAGTCTTTATGATACCGGTTGGTACTTTGCATGTTATCAGAGGAGAAAGGGAAATATCAACACATCCACAGTCATTGCAACCTACAATGCAAGATATGACTGTGTAATGGAGACACAAATGTTGTGGGAGTAAACCTGCTATTCTGATTTAAGTGTACACCCCATGACATGAAACTCATACTTAACACTCCTAGGATAACTAAGAACATGACATTTGATAGGGCAATATCCTAGGAGATACCTAAATATTCATATTTTGCTCAAAGAACATAGCATTCCCATAGCATAACATACCATTATTCCTAATGGTATTTGGTTATACTCATAGGTCAGTACCTCACTCAGCCATCCTCAGAGAAGATTCTTTATACAGAATATGGGAACGAATACAGAGACCCACAACTGGACAATTTGAAGAGAATAAGAGACTTTGAAGCACCAATTCCTTAATGGAATGTCTTTATCAAACTGTTACTCTTAGTGCTCAGTGATCTATGCAGCAGTGGAGGCAGAAAGATCACAGGAGCCAAAGATGATGGATGACTCTGTGGTTTTGGATAGTGGGTACATAAAAATACTACAATTAGAAAGACATCTAAATAGCCTTCATATTTCATCTAAGGTTTTATGTATGATTTTATTAGACTTACTTTTATATTAAATTTATCTGCAGGAAAATCACTTATATTAAATCTGTAAAACTGGGCTAAGAAAATTAAATTATATTAGTTTGAGTATTAAATGAGGTTGTATATGGAGTTTAAATAAAAATAAGATGAATAAATTGAAAAACTACATAAACAAATATAGTTTGACACATGAAGAAGACAAAACATATTATTTGATTTGTCTAAATTTCATCTTAAATAATTTGAGAAGTCTTTGAAACATTTATGAAAAGAGGTCTCAGTTATTTTTACACTAAATTGGTACTAAACTAAATGGAAGACTGTGGAGAATAGGGTACTATGCAAATCAAGTTAATTTGGAGACCTCATCTGGTAAAAACCTATGCATACCCTTTGCATGATGCCACAGTCTTTGTTATGAGATGTGCTTACTTAATGTTTACATAATGCAATATGCTTTAAAATGAAATTATGAAATTCATATGTAAATGGATAGACCAAGAAAAACTCATCCCAAGTGAAGTATCAGAGACCCCAAAAGACAAATATTGTATGTTTTCTCTAATATGTGGGAGTTGGCCTTTAACATTCATGCTACATCCTGAACAACCACAGAGATTTGGTACCCAGTAAAGGGCTAGGTACCTAATCTATTAGGCACTAACTAACCTAAGTTAATAGGTGCATCAGGCCTACTATGTTTATTGGGTTGGTTTCCTCAATGTCTTTCACTTCTTCTAAATCTTAAAATCTTTCCACCTTTTTCTGTAGAGTTTCCTGAGCCCTGAACAGAGGAATTTGTTGGAGATATCCCCATTTATGACTGAATGTTCCATGATCTCTCACTCTACATATTACCTAACTGAGGATGTCTGTATTGTTTCCCCTCTACTACAAGAGAAAGCTTCTTTGATAATGACTGAGCAAGGTACTGATTTATTAATATAGCAGAATCTCATTAGGAGTCATGTATGACTATTTTTCTGTCGCAGAACAGTTTTATTTGGTTATCTCCTAGGTCTTTGGACTACCAATTTTTTTGTTCTTTGCTATCTGAGCAGTCATAAATGAGTTCAACTGTATGAAATGTGTCTCAAATCCAATCAGATATTGGTTGGTTACTGAATCAACTTTGTATTGGCTTATGAGAATTGCTGATAAAATAAAAATGGTGACTCCCCTTCCCTGCACTGCCAACCAAGTTCATTACTTCCCACCCCTAAGCTCCTAAGCTCCTCTGGTACTGTCCTTCTTCAAACTGCAAGCTTAATCCTTATTTTTCAGCCTCCAGAATTCCATGTCTCTATGCTATATGTGGTCTTATGTCTGTTCATTTCCACCACCAAGGCTCACTGAGATCTTAGCCATTCCACCAGTATGCCTGGTCTTCCCCATAAGCCCATTCAGATCCTCTGGGACATTCCTTATTTAAATACTTAGGGACTTCCCTTCCTTTTCTCCTAGGCAAGCCCTGTTCCTAGAGCCCCTGTATGTCACTTACTATTTATCTGGGACCTAATTATTGATCTGTTAGCTAGTCTCTGATCCTTTCTATACTGGAGACAGTCCACTTCCTCTGTATCAATACTTCTCTGAGATATTGGGTAGGTATAGCATTGTCACATAGTCGTTTGAAATGCTGTCTTCACATGCTACAAGACAGCCTGTCTCTTCCAAGATCTTCCAAATTCTATCCTCAGACCAGGACCAGCCATACTATATGGCACCAGATGGAAGGATCAGCAAGGGGTGTGTTCTCACAGTAGAAAATTATCAAAAACTTAGAGATATAATATGAAGCTTTCAATAAAAGCTCCACGAAAGAAAAGTATTTCAACCTTCTGACATCATAATCTCTTCTGGTTCCCAAGTATTATCAGCATCTGTGAACCCCTTCTACTTCAGGAAATCACCTTCCCATTCACTACACGATGGTCCAGTACTTTTTCTACCACAAATTCTTCAGGCTCTGCCTCTTCAACATTTTTACTCTTTCCATTCTGTTTCTTTCCCATTTTCTGCAATGTAGTTTCATCGGAGGCCACTTTTAAAATTCGAAAACTTG
Source organism: Rattus rattus (assembly GCF_011064425.1). Classification (NCBI taxonomy): domain Eukaryota; kingdom Metazoa; phylum Chordata; class Mammalia; order Rodentia; family Muridae; genus Rattus; species Rattus rattus. Next base: position 110,050,946 of record NC_046158.1, on the reverse strand, counting down.
AAGAGTTCACTGCTCAGATACTCAGGACTGCAGATCCTGTAGTCTCCCGCCTGCCCGCTTCAGCTTTGCCACTGAAATGTAAATTTTAATAATCCAGTAAAAATAAAAAAAAAAAAAAACACAGTATGGTAACATCTGTCATAGCAATACATAATGTATGGTACTAGTTTGTATTGTAATTAAGGTTTCTATTATTGTGACAAGGAACCATGACTCGAAGACTTTTCTGGAGGTAATTTCTTCATTCTTCTACATCACAGTTTATTATCAAAGACAGAGTAAGAAATAAAACAGAGCGGGAACTTTGAGGAACTTTGAGGTATGGCTTGTTTCTCATGACTTGCCCAACCTGCTTTCTTACTATGCCCAGGACCATCATCTGAATCACCAATAATGAGGTAGGGCCTCTCAAATAAATCACTAATTATGAAAATGCTCCAAAGGCCTGCCTGCATCCTATACATACCATAATACGTTATAGAGGTATTTCCTCAATTGAGGATCATTCCCATTACATGACTTTAGCTTATGTCAAACTGAAATAAAACCAGCCATCACATGAATTCTCTAATCTTAGTGTTCCTTTCCAAAAAACAAGTTTTCATAAAACTAACCACTACAGGATATACGTGTTCATCCATGCTCATCCATTGCTTCTCTATTTTAAGTAGCCATAAAATATAAAGTTTACATGTTCATCAACTAAAAAACTGATAATGAAAATGTGATATGTTTACACAATGGAACATTATGCAGCTATTAGGAAAACTAAAATTCACAAATTACTCTATGGAGCTAGAAATAGTTATTATTTAAGGTAACGGGTTAAAGTAATGGTAACCAAGTTCCAGAAAGGCAAACATTATATCTCCTCCCCTCACCCCCCCATATGTTGATGGGACTTTATAACCTTTGGAGTACCCATAAATCTAGTATTCAGTAATCTAGAAATGGGACATTAGACAGGATATTTCAAACAAAATGATAGGAAAACAGGTATTATGGGGGTGAAGGGGAATAATGGATCAGGAAGAATTAAATGATGTAGGTTTGGGAAGTCAGTGAAGAGAATATAAAAATATAACTAATATTAAATACCTTTGTAAAAGCAATACTGAAATCTACTTTTTCCGAAGCCTCCTAAAATCACATATACATAAACATATGCATAATATACATAATAAAAGAAATTTAAGTTGAGTTTCACATAATGGGGAGGAGGGAGAAGCTTACTCCAGACATCAGTTATGAGTAACTTCTTTTCATGTTATTGGTTAGTAGGGCTTCCAAATATTGAAGCATTTTGTTACTTCTTTTTTTTTCTTTTTTAAAAAAATTTTTATTAGATATATTTCTTTACTTATGTTTCAAACGTTATTCCCCTTCACGGTTTCCTGTCCATAACTCCCATCCCCCCCCGTCTGCCATACGGGTATTACCCCCATACATCCCCCTTACTGCCCCCCCCATTCCCCTGCACTGGGGGTCAGATCTTGGAAGGATCAATGGCTTCCCCTTTCACTGGTGCTGCAACAAGGCTATTCTCTGCTACATATGCAGTTGGAGTCCTGGGTCAGTATATGTATACATTTCGGTAGTGGTTTAGTCCCTGGAAGCTCTGGTTGGTTGGCATTGTTGTTCTTATGGGGTTGCAAGCTCCTTTAATTCTTTCGATACTTCCTCTAATTTCCCCCAAGGGGTTCCTATTCTCAGTTCCGTGGTTTGCTGTTAGCATTGACCTTTGTATTGGACATGCTCTGGATGTGTCTCTCAGGAGAGATCCATATCTGGTCCTTTTCAGCATACATTTTTTAGCTTCATCAATCTTATCTAGTTTTGGTGGCTGTACAAATAAGGGCTACATGTGGGCCAGGCTCTGAATGGCCATTCCTTGAGTCACTGATCTAAACTTTGCTTCCATATCCCATCCTATGGATATTTTTTCCCCTTTTAAGAAGAACTAGTGGCCGCGGATCCCGGCCCGCAGCAGCTCTCTGCTCCCAGACCCCGTGGGAGAGAGACCTCACCACCTGGTCAGGTGGGCACTCCTGAGGCTGCAGAGCGGAAGAGATCACCAACACTGCCCACCCCTGCCCACATCCCTGGCCCAAGAGGAAACTGTATACGGCCTCTGGTCTCCCGTGGGGGAGGGCCCAGGAGCAGAAGAACCCCTGCGCCTGAGACACCGCAGGAACCTGAAGGAACAGACCGGATAAACAGTTCTCTGCACCCAAATCCCGTGGGAGGGAGAGCTAAACCTTCAGAGAGGCAGACACGCCTGGGAAACCAGAAGAGACTGCACTCTGCACACATTACTGATTCCAGAGGAAAACACCAAACGCCATCTGGAACCCTGGTGCACTGAAGCTCCCGGAAACGGCGGTGCAGATCTTCCTGGTTGCTGCCGCCACAGAGAGCTCGTGGGCAGCACCCCGCGAGCGAACTTGAGACTCGGGACCACAGGTAAGACCACCTTTTCTGCTGCAAGTGACCTGCCTGGTGAACTCAAGACACAGGCCCACAGGAACAGCTGAAGACCTGTAGAGAGGAAAAACTACACGCCCGAAAGCAGAACACTCTGTCCCCATAACTGGCTGAAAGAAAACAGGAAAACAGGTCTACAGCACTCCTGACACACAGGCTTATAGGACAGTCTAGCCACTATCAGAAATAGCAGAACAAAGTAACACTAGAGATAATCTGATGGCATGCAGAGGCAAGCGAGGAACCCAAGCAACAGAAACTAAGACTACATGGCATCATCGGAGCCCAATTCTCCCACCAAAGCAAACACAGAATATCCAAACACACCAGAAAAGCAAGATCTAGTTTCAAAATCATATTTGATCATGATGCTGGAGGACTTCAAGAAAGACGGGAAGAACTCCCTTAGAGAACAAGTAGAAGCCTACAGAGAGGAATCACAAAAATGCCTGAAAGAATTCCAGGAAAACATAAATAAACAAGTAGAAGCCCATAGAGAGGAGACACAAAAATCCCTGAAAGAATTCCAGGAAAACACAATCAAACAGTTGAAGGAATTAAAAATGGAAATAGAAGCAATCAAGAAAGAACACATGGAAACAACCCTGGATATAGAAAACCAAAAGAAGAGACAAGAAGCTGTAGATACGAGCTTCACCAACAGAATACAAGAGATCTCTCAACATCAATGGCCTCAACTCCCCAATAAAAAGACATAGATTAACAAACTGGATATGCAACGAGGACCCTGCATTCTGCTGCCTACAGGAAACACACCTCAGAGACAAAAACAGACACTACCTCAGAGTGAAAGGCTGGAAAACAACTTTCCAAGCAAATGGTCAGAAGAAGCAAGCTGGAGTAGCTATTCTAATACCAAATAAAATCAATTTTCAACTAAAGACATCAAAAAAGATAAGGAAGGACACTTCATATTCATCAAAGGAAAAATCCACCAAGATGAACTCTCAATCCTGAATATCTATGCCCCAAATACAAGGGCACCTACATACGTAAAAGAAACCTTACTAAAGCTCAAAACACACATTGCACTTCACACAATAATAGTGGGAGATTTCAACACCCCACTCTCATCAATGGACAGATCATGGAAACAGAAATTAAACAGAGACGTAGACAGACTAAGAGAAGTCATGAGCCAAATGGACTTAACGGATATTTATAGAACATTCTATCCTAAAGCAAAAGGACATACCTCCTTCTCAGCTCCTCATGGTACTTTCTCCAAAATTGACCATATAATTGGTCAAAAAACGGGCCTCAACAGGTACAGAAAGATAGAAATAATCCCATGCGTGCTATCGGACCACCACGGCCTAAAACTGGTCTTCAATAACAATAAGGGAAGAATGCCCACATATACGTGGAAATTGAACAATGCTCTACTCAATGATAACCTGGTCAAGGAAGAAATAAAGAAAGAAATTAAAAACTTTTTAGAATTTAATGAAAATGAAGGTACAACATACCCAAACTTATGGAACACAATGAAAGCTGTGCTAAGAGGAAAACTCATAGGGCTGAGTGCCTGCAGAAAGAAACAGGAGAGAGCATATGTCAGCAGCTTGACAACACACCTAAAAGCTCTAGAACAAAAAGAAGCAAATACACCCAGGAGGAGTAGAAGGCAGGAAATAATCAAACTCAAAGCTGATATCAACCAAGTAGAAACTAAAAGGACCATAGAAAGAATCAACAGAACCAAAAGTTGGTTCTTTGAGAAAATCAACAAGATAGATAAACCCTTAGCCAGACTAATGAGAGGACACAGAGAGTGTGTCCAAATTAACAAAATCAGAAATGAAAAGGGAGACATAACTACAGATTCAGAGGAAATTCAAAAATCATCAGATCTTACTATAAAAAGCCTATATACAACAAAAACTTGAAAATCTACAGAAATGGACAATTTCCTAGACAGATACCAGGTACCGAAGTTAAATCAGGAACAGATAAACCAGTTAAACAACCCCATAACTCCTAAGGAAATAGAAGCAGTCATTAAAGGTCTCCCAACCAAAAAGAGCCCAGATCCAGACGGTTTAGTGCAGAATTCTATCAGACCTTCATAGAAGACCTCATACCAATATTATCCAAACTATTCCACAAAATTGAAACAGATGGAGCACTACCGAATTCCTTCTATGAAGCCACACAATTATTTTATACATAAACCACACAAAGACCCAACAAAGAAAGAGAACTTCAGACCAATTTCCCTTATGAACATCGACACAAAAATACTCAATAAAATTCTGGCAAACCGAATCCAAGAGCACATCAAAACAATCATCCACCATGATCAAGTAGGCTTCATCCCAGGCATGCAGGGATGGTTTAATATACGGAAAAGCATCAACGTGATCCATTATATAAACAAACTGAAAGAACAAAACCACATGATCATTTCATTAGATGCTGAGAAAGCATGTGACAAAATTCAACACCCCTTCATGATAAGAGTCCTGGAAAGAATAGGAATTCAAGGCCCATACCTAAACAAAAGCCATAATCAGCAAACCAGTAGCTAACATTAAATTAAATGGACAGAAAATTGAAGAAATCCCACTAAAATCAGGGACTAGACAAGGCTGCCCACTCACTCCCTACTTACTCAATATAGTTCTTGAAGTTCTAGCCAGAGCAATCAGACAACAAAAGGAGGTCAAGGGGATACAGATCGGAAAAGAAGAAGTCAAAATATCACTATTTGCAGATGACATGATAGTATGTTTAAGTGATCCCAAAAAGTTCCACCAGAGAACTACTAAAGCTGATAAACAACTTCAGCAAAGTGGCTGGGTATAAAATTAACTCAAATAAATCAGTAGCCTTCCTCTACAAAAAGAGAAAACAAGCCGAGAAAGAAATTAGGAAAACGACACCCTTCATAATAGACCCAAATAATATAAAGTACCTCGGTTTGACTTTAACCAAGCAAGTAAAAGATCTGTACAATAAGGACTTCAAGCCTCTGAAGAAAGAAATTGAAGAAGACCTCAGAAGATGGAAAGATCTCCCATGCTCATGGATTAAAGCAGGATTAATATAGTAAAATGGCCATTTTACAAAAAGTGATCTACAGATTCAATGCAATCCCCATCAAAATACCAATCCAATTCTTCAAAGAGTTAGACAGAACAATTTGCAAATTCATCTGGAATAACAAAAACCCAGGATAGCTAAAACTATCCTCAACAATAAAAGGACTTCAGGGGAATCACTATCCCTGAACTCAAGCAGTATTACAGAGCAATAGTGATAAAAACTGCATGGTATTGGTACAGAGACAGACAGATAGACCAATGGAATAGAATTGAAGACCCAGAAATGAACCCACACACCTATGGTCACTTGATTTTTTGACAAAGGAGCCAAAACCATCCAATGGAAAAGAGATAGCATTTTCAGCAAATGGTGCTGGTTCAACTGGAGGTCAACATGTAGAAGAATGCAGATCGATCCATGCTTATCACCCTGTACAAAGCTTAAGTCCAAGTGAATCAAACCAGACACACTCAAACTAATAGAAGAAAAACTAGGGAAGCATCTGGAACACATGGGCACTGGAAAAAATTTCCTGAACAAAACACCAATGGCTTATGCTCTAAGATCAAGAATCGACAAATGGGATCTCATAAAACTGCAAAGCTTCTGTAAGGCAAAGGACACTGTGGTTAGGACAAAACGGCAACCAACAGATTGGGAAAAGATCTTTACCAATCCTACAACAGATAGAGGCCTTATATCCAAAATATACAAAGAACTCAAGAAGTTAGACCGAGGGAGAGAAATAACCCTATTAAAAAATGGGGCTCAGAGCTAAAGAAAGAATTCACAGCTGAGGAATGCCGAATGTCTGAGAAACACCTAAAGAAATGTTCAACATCTTTAGTCATAAGGGAAATGCAAATCAAAACAACCCTGAGATTTCACCTCACACCAGTGAGAATGGCTAAGATCAAAAACTCAGGTGACAGCAGATGCTGGCAAGGATGTGGAGAAAGAGGAACACTCCTCCATTGTTGTTGGGATTGCAGACTGGTACAACCATTCTGGAAATCAGTCTGGAGGTTCCTCAGAAAATTGGACATTGAACTAACTGAGGACCCAGCTATACCTCTCTTGGGCATATACCCACAAGATGCCCCAACATATAAAAAAGACACGTGCTCCACTCTGTTCATCGCAGCCTTATTTATAATAGCCAGAAGCTGGAAAGAACCCAGATGCCCTTCAACAGAGGAATGGATACAGAAAATGTGGTACATCTACACAATGGAATATTACTCAGCTATCAAAAACAATGACTTTATGAAATTCATTCAGGCAAATGGTTGAACTGGAAAATATCATCCTGAGTGAGCTAACCCAATCACAGAAAGACATACATGGTATGCACTCATTGATAAGTGGCTATTAGCCCAAATGCTTGAATTACCCTAGATGCCTAGAACAAATGAAACTCAAGATGGATGATCAAAATGTGAATGCTTCACTCCTTCTTTAAAAGGGGAACAAGAATACCCTTGGCCGGGAATAGAGAGGCAAAGATTAAAACAGAGACTGAAGGAACACCCATTCAGAGCCTGCCCCACATGTGGCCCATACATATACAGCCACCCAATTAGACAAGATGGATGAAGCAAAGAAGTGCAGACCGACAGGAGCTGGATGTAGATCGCTCCTGAGAGACACTGCCAGAATACAGCAAATACAGAGGCGACCAGCAGCAAACCACTGAACTGAGAATAGGACCCCTTGAAGGAATCAGAGAAAGAACTGAAGAGCTTGAAGGGGCTCGAGACCCCATATGTACAACAATGCCAAGCAACCAGAGCTTCCAGGGACTAAGCCACTACCTAAAGACTATACATGGACTGACCCTGGACTCTGACCTCATAGGTAGCAATGAATATCCTAGTAAGAGTACCAGTGGAAGGGGAAGCCCTGGGTCCTGCTAAGACTGAACCCCCAGTGAACTAGACTGTTGGGGGGAGGGCGGCAATGGGGGGAGGGTTGGGATGGGAACACCCATAAGGAAGGGGGGGGGGGATGTTTGCCCGGAAACCGGGAAAGGGAATAACACTCGAAATGTATATAAGAAATACTCAAGTTAATTAAAAAAAAAAAAAAAAGAAGAAGAAGAAGAATTAGTGGGAAACATCTGCATTTTGGTCATCCTTGTTCTTGAGCTTCCTGTGGTCTGTGGATTGCATCTTGGGTAATTCCAGCTTTTTAGCTACTATCCACTTATCAATGAGTGCATACAAAGTGTGTTTTTCTGTGATTGAGTTACCTCACTCAGGATGATGTTATCTAGTTCATTCCATTTGCCTATGAATTTCATAAAGTCATTGTTTTTGATAGCTGAGTACTACTCCATTATGTAGATGTACCACATTTTTTTATCCATTCCTCTGTTGAAGGGCATTTGTGTTCTTTCCAGCTTCTGGCTCTTATAAATAAGGCTGCTATGAACATAGTGGAGCATGTTTCTTTGTTTTATGTTGGAGCATCTTTTGGGTATATGCCCAGAAGAGGAATAGCTGGGTCCTCAACTAGTGGAATGTCTGATTTTCTGAGGAACCTCCAGATTGATTTCCAGAATGGTTTTACGAGTTTGCAATCCCACCAGCAATGTAGGATTGTTCCTCTTTCTCCACATCCTCGCCAGCATCTGTTGTCACCTGGGGGTTTTATCTTAGCCATTCTGACTGGTGTCAAGTGGAATCTCAGGGTTGTTTTGATTTTCATTTCCCTGATGACTAAGGATGTTGAACATTTCTTTAGGTGCTTTTTGGCTTTTGATACTTCTCAGCTGAGAATGTTTTGTTTAGCTCTGTACCCCATTTTTTAATAGGGTTAGTTGGCTCTCTGAAGTCTAACTTCTTGACTTCTTCGTACATTTTGGATATTAGCCCTCTCTCAGATACAGGATTGGTAAAGACCTTTTCCAAATCTATTGGTTGCTGTTTTGTCTTAATGACAGTGTCTTTTACCTTACAGAAGCTTTACAGTATTATGAGATCTCATTTGTCGATTCTTGATCTTAGAGCATAAGTCATTGGTGTTTTGTTCAGGAAATTTTCTCCAGTGCCCATGTGTTCGAGATGCTTCCCCACTTTTTCTTCTATTAGTGTGAGTGTATCTGGTTTGATGTGGAGGTCCTTGAGCCACTTGGACTTAAGCTTTGTACAGGGTGATAAGAATGGATCGATCTGCATTCTTCTACATGGTGACCTCCAGTTGAACCAGCATCATTTGCTGAAAATGCTATCTTTCTTCCCTTGAATGGTTTTATGTCCTCTGTCAAAGTTCAAGTGAGCATAGTTGTGTGGGTTCATTTCTGGGTCTTCAATTATGTTCCACTGATCTATCTGCCTGTCTCTGTACCAATACCATGTACTTTTTATGACTATTGCTGTGTAATACTGCTTGAAGTCAGGGATAGTGATTTCTGCAGAAGTTCTTTTATTGTTGAGTATAGTTTTCACTATCCTAGGTTTTTTGTTATTCCAAATGCATTTGTAAAATGCTTTTTCTATCTCTATAAAGAATTGAGGAGGAATTTTGATGGGGATTGCATTGAATCTGTAGATTGCTTTTGGCAAAATATCTGTCTTTATTAAATTAATCCTGCCAGTCCATGAGCATGGAAGATCTTTCCATCTTCTGAGATCTTCCTCAGTTTCTTAAGAGACTTGAAGTTCTTGTTATATAGATCTTTCACTCACTTGGTTAAAGTCACACCAAGATATTTTATATTATTTGGGATGATTGTGAAGGGTGTCATTTCCCTAATTTCTTTTTAGCTTGTTTATCCTTTGAGTAGACAAAGGCTACTAATTTTTTGAGTTAATTTTATACCCTGACATTTTGCTGAAGTTGTTTATCAGGTTAAGTAATTCTCTGGTGAAATCTTTGGGGTCACTTGAGGACACTATCGTTTCATCTGCAAATAGTAATATTTTGATTTCTTCCCTTCCAATTTGTATCCCTTTGACCTCCTTTTGCTGTCGGATTGCTCTGGCTAGGTCTAAGAGTACTATATTAAATAAGTAGGCAGAGAGTGGGCAGCCTTGGCTAGTCACTGATTTTAGTGGGATTACTTCAATTTCTCTCCATTTAGTTTCATGTTAGCTACTGTTTTCCTGTATATTGCTTTTACTATGTTTAAATATGGGCCTTGAATTCCTGATCTGAAGAGGACTTTTATCATGAAGGGGTGTTGAATTTTGTTAAATGCTGTCTTAAAGAAATGATCATGTGGTTCTTATCTTTGAGTTTTTTTTTTTATATCTAGTGGATTACATTGATGGATTTTCATATATTAAACCATCCTTGCATTCCTGGGATGAAGCCTACTTGATCAATGATGGATGATCGTTTTGATGTGTTCTTGGATTTGGTTTGCAAGAATTTCATTGAGTATTTTTGCGTCGATATTCATAACAGAAATTGGTCTGAAGTTCTCTTACTTTGTTGGGTCTTTGTGTGGTTTAGGTATAAGAGTAATTGTGGCTTCATAGAAGGAATTTGGTATTGCTCTGACTGTTTCTATTTTGTGGAACAGTTTGGACATTATTTGTACGAGGTGTTCTATGAGGGTCTGTTAGAATTCTGCACTAAACCCACCTGGTCCTGGGCTGTTTGGGAGACTTTAAATAACTGCTTCTATTTCTTTAGCAGTTATGGCATTCGTTAGATTGTTTATTTGTTCCTGATTTAACTTCGGTACCTGGTATCTGCCTAGAAATTTGTCCATTTCCTCCAAATTTTCAAGTTTTGTTGAATATAGGCTTTTGTAGTAGGATCTGATGATTTTTTTACTTTCTTCAGATTCTGTTGTTATGTCTCCCTTTTCATTTTTGATTTTGTTAATTTGGATACATTCTCTGTGACCTCTGGTTTGTCTGGCTAAGGGTTTATCTTGTTGGTTTTCTCAAAGAACCAGTTCCTGGTTTTGTTGATTCTTTGTATAGTCCTTTTCATTTCTACTTGGTTGATTCCAGCCCTGAGTTTGATTATTTCCTGCCTTGTACTCCTCCTGGGTGTATTTATTTCTTTTTGTTCTAGAGCTTTTAGGTTTGCTGTCAAGCTCCTGTTTCTTTTTGCAGGTACTCAGAGCTATGAATTTTCCTCTTAGTACCACTTACATTGTGTCCCAATAAGTTTGGGAATGTTGTATCTTCATTTTCATTAAATTCTAAGAAGTCTTTAGTTTCTTTCTTTATTTCTTCCTTGACCAAGTTGTCATCAAGCAGAGCATGTTCAACTTCCATGTACATGTGGGCTTTCTGTCATTATTGTTGTTATTGAACACCAGTCTTAGTATGTGGTGATTTGATAGGTTGCATGGGATTAATTTGTTTCTTCCTGTATCTGTTGAGGCCTGTTTTGTGAACAATTACATAGACAATTTTGGAGAAGGTTCCATGAAGTACTGAGAAGAAGGTATATCCTTTTGATGTAATATGGAATGTTCTTTCAATATCTGTTCAATACATTTGATTCATAACTTCTGTTAGTTTCTCTATGTATCTGTTTAATTTCTGTTTCCATGATCTGTCCATTGATGAGATTTGGGTGTTGAAATCCCCTCCTATTATCGTGTGAGGTGCAATGTGTTTTGAGCTTTAGTAAGGTTTCTTTTATGAATGTAAGTGCCCTTGCATTTGGAGCATAGATATTTAGGATTGAGAGTTCATCTTGGTGGATTTTTCCTTTGATGAATACAGAGTGTCCTTCCTTATCTTTTTTATGACTTTTGGTTGAAAGTCAATTCTATTTGAAATTAGAATGGCATCTGCAGCTTGTTTCTTCCAGCCGCTTGCTTGGAAAGTTGTTTTCCAGCCATTTACTCTAAGGAAGTGTCTGTCTTTGTCTCTGAGGGGTGTTTCCTGCATGCAGCAAAATGTTGGGTCCTCTTTACGTATCCAGTCTGTTAATCTATGTCTTTTTACTGGGGAATCGAGTCCATTGATGTTGAGAGATATTAAAGAATAGTGATTGTCGCTTCCTGTTATTTTCATTGTTAGAAGTGGAATTATGTTTGTATGTCTCTCTTTTGGTTTCATTGCAAGAAACCAAAAGAGATCATTCTTGCTTTCTGTACAGTATAGTTTCTCTCCTTGTGTTGGAGTTTTCCATCTATTACCTTTGTAGGACTGGATTTGTAAAAAGATACTGTGTAATTTGGTTTTGTCTTGGAATATCTTGATTTCTCCATCTATGTTAATTGAGAGCTTTGCTGGATACAGTATCTTGGGCTGGCATTTGTGTTCTCTTAGAGTTTGTATTACATCTGTCTAGGATCTTCTGGCTTTAATAGTCTCTGGTGAGAAGTCTGGTGTAATTCTTATAGGTCTGCCTTTATATGTCACTTGATCTTTTTCCCTTTACTTTTTTTTAATATTCTTTCTTTGTTTTGTGCATTTCGTGTTTTAACTATTATGTGACGGGAGGAATTTCTCTTCTGGTCCAATCTATGAGGAGTTCTGTAGGCTTCTTGTATGTTTATTGGCATCTCTTTCTTTAGGTTAGGGAAGTTTTCTCTATAATTTTGTTGAATATATTTACTGGCCCTTTAAGTTGGGAGTCTTCACTTTCTTCTATACCTATTATCCTTAGGTTTGATCTTCTCATTATGTCCTGGATTTCATGTATGTTTTGGGCTAGGAGCTTTTGCGGTTTACATTATCTTTGACAGTTGTGTCAATGATTTCTATGGTATCTTCTGCCTCAGAGATTCTCTCTTCTATCTCTTGTATTCTGTTGGTGATGCTAGTATCCACAGCTCCTTGTCTCTTCCTTAGGTTTTCTGTATCCACGGATGTCTCCCTTTATGTTTTCTTTATTGTTTCTATTTCCATTTTCAATTCCTTCACCTCTTTGGCTGTGTTTTCTTGTAATTCTTTTGGGAATTTTTGTGTTTCCTCTCTAAGGGCTTCTACTTGTTTACTTGTGTTTTCCTGCATTTCTTTAAGGGAGTTCTTCAAGTCCTCCATCATTATCAAAATATGTGATTTTAAATCTAAATCTTGCTTTTCTGGTGTGCTTGGATATCCAGTATTTTCTTTGGTGGGAGAACTGGGCTCTGGTGATGCCAAGTAGTCTTGGTTTCTCTTGCTTAGTTTCTTGTGTTTGCCTATAGTCATTGGGTTTTCTCTGGTGTTTGTTTGTCTTGCTGTTTCTGAGAGTGCCTTGACCCTGCTGTAGGCCTCTGTGTCAGCACTCCTGTAGTACTGTTTTCCTGTTTTCTTTCTGCCTTTTCTGAGAACAGCTGCTCTGATTTCAGGTGTGTCCTGGAGATTGTCTTTCAGCTCTAAGCTTGGGCAGGAATCCAAGGGTCCTGCTCCTGATTGTTCTAGATCCTTGCCCCCAGGGGGCACTGTTGGCACTATGTGATTCCCTCTTGGGTCTGGACTGTGGGCAGAGGGTAGTCTCCTCTGACTACTCAGGAGTGTCCACACTTCTGAGGTTTCAGCTCTTTCCCCAATGGTATTTGGGTGCAGAGAGATGTTTGGCCAGTTCAGTTCAGTCCTGGGTGCAGACCAGAACTGCAGGTACCAGCATCTGTCTGTTCCTATATCCCTGTGTCCAGAGGCACTGTGCAGTTTCCCCTTGGACCCGGGATGTGGGCAGAGGTGTGCAGAGGTTGCAGTCTGTCCTGCAGTTTCAGGATATCTGCACTCCTGGGTGTTCAGCTCTCTTCCCCACAGGATTTGGGTGCAGGGAACTGTGGGATGGTATTGGTTCACTTCCAGGCAGAGCCAGAAACAGGAAGTACCCTGACCCAGAGGTCTTCTGCCTCTGTGTATCCTGAATCTACCAGGCAGGTCACTTGGTAGCAGAAAAGTGGGTCTTACCTCTGCTCTCAGTTGTGTTGGCACTTCTGGAAACTGTCTTCCAGCTCTAGGTGCAGGCAGGAATCAAAGGGTCCTGTCCCTGATTCCTCCTAGGTCCTTGCACCCAGTGGGCACAGTTTTCACTATGTGATTCCTTCTTGGGTCTGGACTTTTTTCCCTCTGATTTTCGATTCAGAACACTGTAGTCTTCTCTTATTCTTTATTCTCAGGGAGGGGCCTCTTTGGCTCTTGCTTGTGTGCTCATCTCAGTCAACTGGCAAATTAGAGATAAAGTCTGTCTGTCTATTTCTTGTGTAGACATGCGGGGGGAGAGGGAATTCAGGGAAGTGATCAAAGGAAGGCTCCCCAGGTCATAGATTCCCATATCTGTTCGATGTGTCCTTTTACTTCTTCCAATTATCATCCAAAACACAATGTTGACACCATTTTGACTACAAACTTGAGTCAAAAATACATGTAGAAATCAAGATAATATTAACCTAGAAGCTTCTTCCCTACTAGCTAGTTTCATAATTTTAGATAGTTCTAAGCATGCTACCTGAAATCAATAGTCTTGCCCATCTATGAATCCTGTGAGATATAGCCACAATTGACCTTGCCAAATATGCCCAGTGTTGGAACAAATGTAGGAGTAAGCAACTACTTTAGGGTTGGATTTAAAACATGCCCCACTAGAATGGTCTCATGCTTTATATTATTACTCATTCAAACCTTGGAGCTGACTTTCCTTGGCCTCAGGTAATTACCTAGTACAATTATTTTCCTAAGTTCACACAGCAATAAATTGTCCTCTAGACTTGTACTTTTAGATATGTAGGTTAGTACATCTCAGCCTTTAATAGGAAAATATAATTTTGCAGTAGATGATAGCACAGAGATCAACAACAAAGTTACAGACTGATAGACTATTAAGTACTCTGCTCTAAAAGGAATGTCTATATCACACTCTCCCCAAGGCTCAGAGATCGTTAGAAAGAAGAGATTATAAGAGCCAGAAAAATGAATGTCTGTAGTGAATCAGTATTTGCTGAAAAACAGCATAGTTGCACACATTAATTTCAGGGCTATGAATGAATGCACAAGAACTATGCAATATTAATCCAGCATAAATCCTAGGATGGGTAAAGGGGGAGGGGTCTCACGAAATCCCAACTGTAGCTTTGGAGCTATTAGAAATAGATAGGTTCAAGGTAACTACAGGCAATTTTCTTTAGTCCTATGTCCCTAAGACTTCCCATGCTCTAGTAAATGGTTGTACAGTCATGTACACACTGGAAGTCCTAACTTTTACTGTTGTTGTTAAAATCACTTAAAGTTGGAAGCAAAAAGCAGGGATGGCAATAGAGTAAGAATTGGAGGTAAGCTATTGAGAAGGGGTTACAGATGTAAACCGTTTATATTAGAATACTGAATGTCATCATTTTTCTATGTTAAGTGTTTAAATAGATCATTAGGGTAATTTTAGCTCACATATTTGCATAAGAGAGGTGGAAACTTTTCAAAGCAAAACCATTTCCTTCATAATTTACTTAAATCAGGTATCTGATTTGTTAGTAGATTAAAGTCATTCAACCACAATAAAGAATCTAAGTCAGAGGTTGACAAAATAGGCAAGTATCTGATTATGTTTCTGGTCTTATTTGATGATTAATCAGAACTAATCTTGTCATGATTGTATTTAAGACAGGTAATGCTTCAGTTTTGCATCAGTTAATCATGAAACAACACCAAATCTATTAAAATACTTTACAATCTTTATATCCCCCCATTCGTAGTTGCAGATATTATTGAATGGCAAGAATAATATGGACAAAGAGGATTGGAAGTTTAATTTGAATAAAATTAAAGCTAGAGAGACAGATATACTGATATATCTTTAATAAGGAATTATATAATGTGTTGATGTATTCACCTTTGCTTTGTAAATATTATTCTTTTAAAAATATTAATTTGCAAAAGAAAGAATGGCCTAAAAAACTTAGGCTCTAATGTTACAGAGCAAGTTTTGGTTTATACCTAACAATATCATCCAGGGGTCACAGACCAAACATATTCTTGCTTTATAACTATGAAAACTCAGTTAACAGAAACCTTAAAAATATTTCTTTACTTCAATTTGTCCATTACATTTTGGGTAAAGAGTCCAATGCTGGGACTTCACAAAGCAAGGCTTTGAAAAGTCTAAGGATTCTTAATGACTGTCTAAGGAAAAAAATTAAGAAGAGAAATCTCTTACAAACAGTACAGGCATTTTCTGATTTATAAGTACTAATTTCTAGTAAAAGAAAGCTATATCAAAAATTTTCATATTATGCTTTTTTTCCTGTGCTCCCAGGCCGTTTCCAGAGAAGAATGGAGGGCAAAGGAAAGCTTTCGATGGTAGAGGATGCTCTGTAGTACAATCTGTTTCTGAAATCAGATAGAGGCAGAGACAGAGAAGAGCACAGGGAGATTCTTTTGAAGTACATTGAATGAATAATGACCCCGTTTGCACCCTTACTGTTCCCTTATATCTGACAGAATCAGCCTTTCCATCTCAAATATAAGCCTGCAAAAGGAGGTGTTCGTGCTCATATGTATGACATGACAAAGTTTGGAGATAACATTGAGGATGAGTGGTTTATTGTTTATGTAATAGAGCAGATTACAAAGGAATTTCCAGAGTTGGTGGCAAGGATGGAAGACAATGATGGTGAGTTCCTGTTAATAGAAGCAGCCAACTTTCTCCCTAAGTAGTCGGATCCTGATAATAGTGCCGATAGGGTGTTTTTTCATCATGGGGAGCTGTGTGTTGTTGTTGTTGTAAAATATAAAAAATAAAAAGGGCTGTCTTTTATCCCCACTCGGTCCAGCACTACGGTGGCCCAAGGTTTCTACTAGATATCTTAAGTCTCAGTCATCAAAGCATCTCACCCGCTCTGCTCCATCCTATATCACACTGCCAAAGGCCTCTCTCTGAGCCTGGCAGCAATCTGTCCACCTATCTAGTTACCAAGGCAGGTTTCCATGCCAGAAACACATATCCCAACTCTGTGGTTGCCCAGAATACCACACTTTTTTACACTTAAATTGCTACAGGAAAGGACACACAACACAATAACCTTTGGCCCAATTGATAAGACTTAATTGTCCACATAAACATACAAAGCCATCCCTTAAAAACATTCGTAACAACCTGTAAAGGTACAGCATGGAATCTTAATGTCACCTGCCTTATTGTCCTGCCACAGCTTCTCTCCCTGACCCTCCTGTCTCTTCCTCCTTTCCGTTTCAGTCTCCTCCTCTTCCTTCAAACTTCTCTCCCGCCCATCCTTCCTTCTCATCCAATGACAGGCCTCCTTCTATCCTGTATCTGCCCCTCACCTGTATTTTACAAATTCAATGGGGAGAAGGTTCTGGTGAAGTCATCTGAGTCCTGAGTACTTGACTAGGCAGCTGTCCTTAGGACAATGGAATTAGCATCAAAATACAGATAACTCCAGGGCAAACCACAGCATTTCCCTCTTTTTGTTCAGTTAAAAGGTCTTCTCACTTATATATAAATTGAGTACAATTATTACCATTCTACAATTTATAAAATATACAATACATTCAACACTGAGTCCATCAATTTTGTCTATTAACCGAAGAACCTTGTCATCTATCCTAAAAGACTATAATTCTATACCTGACTTATATCCTGGTTTGAGATCATACGCCATCTGAAAAACCACCCTTTCAAATTTATTATCCTTCTCAATGCTAAACATTGTGTGTTGTTTACAAGACAACCAGTCTTTAACCATGTCAGAAATCTTTGAATGACCAAATATCTATACACATAGAAAGGCTAACACGGCTCCAGAAGTGAGAGGTTGTAGAGATAAATCTCCACTACCAAAGGCCTCTCTCTGTGCCTGGCAGCAATCTCTCTACATATCTAGAGGCACAGTCCTCTGTTAGCAACATGTGAGTGCAAGTCTTCAGCCTTCTGGTCCAAAATCAACTGACAGACTCTTGAAAGGCAGATTTTTTAAGGGCTGATCACCCTGTCTTGGCAGGGTTTATCAGTCAAACATTCTACATATTTTGTCCTTTTCTGGACAGTATTAGTCTGCAGATGAAACAGGCAGTTTTTTCCAGTGGCTGCCTAGCCACAAAGTATTGCCTCACCTGGAGGTAGAGGTGTTCAAATTCTTTACTAAATCCTCCAAAGGGGAACTGTTAGGAGCAGATGTATCTCAACAAAAGATAAATAATTTTAAATCTAAAATTTTGTGGATTTCCGACATTTTTGAAAACCATCTATCTATATAAGAGAATCTGGACCGTTGTCTTTATCTCTTAATATTATCTTGAAAGTACTCTCACAAAGTTAGAGCCATGAATTTGCTATTTGGCCCTTAACTCACATTTGTAATCAACTCTGAAGTTTGTAATGACATCATTAGAAGGACTGGCTCCAAACCTTCTACTTTTAAACTCTTTTAACAAATAAATTCTATATCAAAGCAAAGATACGATTTTCGTTTAGTTACCAAATGATATTATGACTGTAGAACTCAATCTAGCTAATTCCTCCCTGTTAAATTACAACCATTTCTAAATTCCTCATAAAAACAACTTTAGAATAACCACTTTCAGCCCCCGAAAAGTCCAGGTAATTGGGGCAACAACTCCTCCATAACTTCTTCAAGCTGTACATGTTCATTGATGTATCCTTGGGGGTAGAGGGTAGGAAGAGTGAAGCAAATGCTATAGTGGGATGTGTCCTGACTATACCAGCTGAAAGTCCTTGAGACCAGGAATCCAAGTTCGCACACACTGCAAAATACAACTTTGAAGACAAAAGTTTAGAACCGAGGTATCTTTTTATTTGATTCTCTTGAATCTAATTTTTCAGGTGGTCTACCTCTATCAAATTTGATCAGTATGACTCTGTGAGGTTTCCAGAGCCTAATCACACCTTTTAAAAACACAAAGACAAAATCTTTCTTCTAAAATACTGTGTTCCTTAGTCTGTAACCAGAAAAGCTTGTATCTGCACTCTCTCCCAGAGTAATAATATAACCATAAAACTCAAAGTCAAACCCATTCCGAAGATTAAACAATTTTTTAAAAAGGGAGCAAGCTAAACAATGAGCCTGATAGGCTTTTGTACTCTGTGACATCAGGAAATGAACCCAAAATTCCAGTGGAGCTCATGTTAAGAGCATCTGAGCTTCCTGTTGTGGTGAATATCAAAAATAACCACAAATCCTTGCTAGCTGGCATCAATGAGCCATATGGCCTTTAGAGAGGTAATTCACAAAACAAACTTTCCATCAATTCTAATACCAATAAGCAATGTATCAAACCAGGACTTTAACCCAAAATATATCCATCTGTTAAGCTCTCTACCTGGAGCCACTGATTTTTATTTAACCTTAACACCCTAAATATATGTCCATCTGTTAAGTTCTCTACTTGGAGCCACATATTTTTACTTAACCTTAATAACTTGTAAATATCATAGTATTCTATGATATATTGGAGTCAGTGACTAATTTTTCCCTATCTAAGTTTCGAACCATGGATGAAAATCCCCACATGATTTGGGTAATCTCTGTACTCTCCTTAATACAAACTTAAACAACTTCTATCAATTCGAATACCAACAAGCAACTTAAAAATCAGGACTTTAGCCCAAAATATTTCCATCTGTTAAGCTCTCAGCCCGGAGCCACATATTTTTATTTAACCTTAATAACTTCTATAATATATGTCTGTATTCACTCTGCCTGGTGTTACAGCCATTTATCACAACTCTCTACTTGGAGTTAGTGACTAATTTTTCCCTATCTAAGTTCCAAACCATGGATGAAAATCCCCACATGATTCAGGTAATCTCTGTACTCTCCTTAAAACAAACTTAAACACTTCCTATCTATCTTATCAATTGGGCCAAAGGTTATTGTGTTGTGTGTTCTTTCATGTAGCAATTTAAGTGTAAGAAAGTGTACGGCAGCTGGTCTGGGCTGCCACAGAGTTGGGATGTATGTTTCTGGCATGGAAATCTGCCTTGGTAACTAGATAGGTAGAGAGATTGCTGCCAGGCTCAGAGAGAGGCCTTTGGCAGTGTGAGATGCTTTGCTGACTAAGACTTAAGATATCTAGCAGATATCTTGAGCAACCACGGTGCCGGACCTTGAGGGATAAACGACAGTCATTTTTATTTTCATATTTTACGACAATAGTGTGTTATTCCTGTGCTATGGAAATCTGAAAGGATATCCTGGTTACCCACGACACTCCCAACAATCCAGCAAGCATTGAGTATAATCTCAGCACACCCAGAAGCTGTTTTGGCTTCAAAATTTATACAAGCTTCAGTAGACAGGTGCACCAGAAAAAATTGAAGCCTCCCTCCATCAAGCACACTGCTTCCTTCTATTTGGCATCATGGCAGTGCTCAAACAATAGCCCAGGCTGGTGTCTGCAGCAGTCCAGGCTTTCTACCTATGGGATCCCATTGACCTGAGCGCCTGTCGAGTCTTCAAGACATTTCTACCTGAAACACGAATAATAGTATCTGTCACTTTCACAAAACGTCTGTATGCACAGTTGGTACAACAGAAATTTTTGCCAGACCAGGGGAGTGGATATGGGCTTCCATCTCCATCACATCCCCAGTACCAAGCCTATGAACTGGGCATGAAGTTGGTTCATGGATTTGAGATTTTGTGCTCCAAATGTAGCCCTCATTTTTCTGACTCCAAGAAATCTCTTATCACATCTTCACCTCTCTGGGCCAGTTTGAAAGTCTAAGAAAGGAATGATTACTTTAAGGGACTGATGGAAAGTTCTACTCAGTACCAGGAGAGAATAGAAATGGCAAAGAACTATTTCCAGCTCTCCATCCACTGGCCAGAAAGGTCACTTGCTATGAGCTCAGGTGAAGAGATCTTAGCCATGTAACAGACACCGCCATTTGACATTGACAAGCTCAAGACAGAAGAAGCTGATCTTCCTCCTGAAGATGATGATCAGCAGTTAGACTTCTCACCAGACCAGCTGGACCAATTACTGCAAGATGCTGCAGGCAGACAAGAATCTCAGCCCGGTCCCTAGAAGGAGGAGCAGCAGAACTATGATGTAGGACAGGTTTCATACAACATGAAGGCCTTCATCTCCAACGTGTCAACCCACAAGGGGGCAGAGCTGCCCAGCGACCCTTTGGAAGCTCCAATCACTTTTGATGCAGATTCTTTTCTGAATTATTTTGATAAGATTTTAGGGACAAATCCTCAGTAGTCAGACTCTTATAATCCAAACGAAGATGATGTCAAATGTTTAGACAGTGATGATTGTTGTTATAAAAATACAAAAAATAAAGAATCACTGTCTTTTATCCTCCACTAGGTCTATACCACAGTGCTCCAAGATATCTGCTAGATCTCTTAATTCTCAGTTAGCAAAGCGTCTCACCTGCTCTGCTCCATCCCATATCACACTGCAAAAGGCCTCTCTCTGAGCCTGGCAGCAATCTCTCTACCCACCTAGTTCCCAAGGCAGGTTCCCATGCCAGAAACACACATCCCAACTCTGTGGTGGCCCAGAACAATGGCCGCACACTTTCTTACACTTAAATCACTACATGAAAGAACACACAACACAATACCCTTTGACTCAATTGATAAGATATAATTGCCCATGTAAACATACAAAGCCCAATACACAGCCATCCATTAAAAAGTTTCATAACAACCTGTAAAGCATGGAATCTTAACATCACCTGCCATATTATCCTGCCACGGCTTCTCTCCCTGTCCTTCCTGTCTCTTCCTCCTTTCCATTCCAATCTCCTCCTCTTCCTTCAAACATTTTTCCTGCCCATCCTTCCTTCTAGTCCAATGACAAGCCTCCTTCTATCTTGTACCTGCCTCACCTGTGCATCATCCCACAGATAATGACTTAAGCTTTGAAGCTCAGAAGTCTGAATCTCTGAAAGGAGCTCTTGGAAGTCTCAAGTCCAACTTGGCCCAGATGGACCAGGAACTGGTACACATCAGCATGGGCAGAAGCTTCAGTATCTGGAAGCAATTACATAAGGACCTTTCTCCCAGGCTGCAAATGACAATTCAGATGAAGAAGATTCTGGTGCAGGAGATTGCACTGTTGAAGCCATGGATGTAGACCTGAAGCTAGTCTCAAATACACTGGAATCCTACAGCTCCCAAGCTGTCCTGGCAGGATTTGCTTCCAATCTGCTACATAGCATGGGTGTGCAGCTGTCTGACAATGCTGACCACAATCCCCAAGTCAGCCAGTGAAGGATTAGTCTCCATATCAGTAACACTTCTCATTGAATAAACAGGGAGTCCAACTGTGCTCATTCTACTCAAATCTTCTTAAGAGTGTCTTCTGTACAGGTTTCAGAGTCCCAGCGCCACCTTCTCCCAAGTCC
Source organism: Rattus rattus (assembly GCF_011064425.1). Classification (NCBI taxonomy): domain Eukaryota; kingdom Metazoa; phylum Chordata; class Mammalia; order Rodentia; family Muridae; genus Rattus; species Rattus rattus. Next base: position 110,029,145 of record NC_046158.1, on the reverse strand, counting down.
TGTGACCTGGGTACAGGTACTCATGAGCTTGTTTGGGTTTGGTTTGCTTTAAATCTTCCCAAGACAGGGTTTCCCTTGCAGTTTAATAAAACATTGCACTGTTAAAAACAAACAAACAAACAAACAAACAAACGAACAAAAAACCCCAAAAACCTGTTCATATTAAATAACACTATACTTGACACATTTTATTTAGGTTTAAACCGAAGAAATGAGAAAAAAAAATCAGATTTAAAAACCCAAAATGATGATAAAGACCCAAAACAATGATCACATGAAATTCTTAGGCAAATGGATGGAATTAGAAAATATCATCCTGAGTGAGGTAACCCAGTAACAAAAAACCACACATGGTATGAACTCACTGATAAGTTAATATTAGACCAAAGCTTGGATCCTAAGAAAAAATTCACAGATCGTATGAAGCTCAAGAAGAAGGAAGACCAAAATGTGAATGTTTCACATCCACTGAAGGACTGAAGGAGCTGAAATATAGGGACAAAGAGTGGAGCAGGACTGAAGTAAAGGTCATTCAGAGACTGCTCCACCTGGGGATCCATCCCATATGCAGCTACCAAATCTAGTTATTATTGCTAATGCCAAGAAGTTCTTTCTGACAGGACCCAGATATGGATCTGCCAGAGCCTTACTGAAACAGATGAAGAAGCTTGCAACTAAGCATTGGAGTGAGCACAGGGACCCCAGTGGAGGAGTTAGAGAAAGAACTGAAGGAGCTGAAGGGGTTTGCAACCCCATAGGAAGAACAACAATATCAACCAACCAGACTCCCATAGAGCTGCCAGGGACTAAACCACCAACCAATAAGTAAACATGGTGGGACCCATGGCTCCAGTTGCATATGTAGCAGAGGATGGCATTGTCCATCATCAATAGGAGGAAAAGCCCTTGATCCTGTGAAAGCTCATTTCTCCAATGTAGGTGAATGCCAGAGCATTGAGGTAGGAGTGGGTGGGTAAGAGTGGGTGTGTAGGAGTAGGTGGGTAGGAGTGGGAGCATCCTCATAGAAAGAGGGGGTACGGGGGATATGGGAGAGGGGGGAAAGGAGATAGCATTTGAAATGTAAATACATAAAATATCCAAGAAATATAAAATAAAAAATATTTTTAAAAACCTTGCAAACAAATTTTTAAAATCACCCCAACTCCCAAATGTATCAATGAGACAAACAAATTCAGAGACTAATCATATCTATTTCATATGACATTAGTGGTCAATGGAACAAGCACACCTAATTTTTATGATGACCGCTTCAAAGGAATAACACTTGAGAGTGTTTTAGTGAATTGTAAAAAATGTTTCTTGCCATTTTATAACAGGAAGTTGAATGCAAATATCCACCAAACACACACACACACACACACACACACACACACACAGACAGAGACAGAGAGACAGAGACAGAGAGATGTTACAACAGACAAGAGTTAAATCTCCAAGTTTATCAGAGAATACTTGAAAACTTATGTTCCATTAAGATGTACAACTAGAATAAATAAATTTATAGACCTAGTGAAATTAAAGCACAATATAAACAACTTAAACAGAACCATGACAAGCAACGTGATTGGTGTAGTAATTGAAACTCTTTCCACAAAGGAAAGTTCAGAACTTAATGGACTGCTAAAGTTTGCGAATGTTCTAAGGGAGATCTAATATTGACATTTCTATTTTCAGTAAAATAGAAAATTGAACAACTTTACCAAACTCATTCTGTAATGCAGGTGTAATTCACATAACCAAACCATACAAAGACACAACAATAAAAGCAAACAAGCAAGCAAGCAAACAAACAAACAAACCATGATAGCACATACCTTCCAGAAAAGAGATAAACAGCCTGCAGATTCTCCACCCCACTCTATTCCCCCTGACCCAATCTTTTAGTCTTCTCCCTAGCACTGAAATAGAATACCAGTTACAGCTTTCCCTTAGCCTTGCCTGTGTTTCCTGTGGATCTCACAAACTATCCCCCTGCTCGTCCCATTTGTTGCTTAGTTCCAGATCCCAATTCCAGCAGACAGCTGCTGCTAAACCGAGGGCCACTATTTCCAGGGTACAAATAAACTAAAGGCAGACCCCCACCTCTCCTATTGTTCCTGAGGTATGATCCAACACCCCAGTCTCATTCCTAGCTCTATAGCTATAAAACTGCTATGGTCTCCTTTTTCTGTGATCTTATTCCCAATGGATCAAAAAGAATATCTCTTCCAATTTTCCTTTGGCTAACTTCAGCTACCCAGCCTCCAATATGAGGAGGCATTCCAGTGAACACACCAGTTGAACAGGTCAGGAAAACAGACAACAAACAGCCATCACACTCTCCAAATACAGAGAAGAAACAGAAACCAAGGAACAAAACACATACCCAAAAAAGACAAATCCAGAATTGCCATGTACACCTTAATCATTCCAAACCCTGGTACCTACATGCCAGCATAAAACCAATTACCATCAGTCATAGTAACACACTCAGCACAGCTATCTTAGCATACCGGGGTCTGAATATTCCAACATATCTGAAGCACAAGTAAAAGACCATAAAATACCCTTTATGCATTTGATAGAAACCTTTAAAGATGAAATGGGTAAATATCCTAAGAAAAGCCAGGAAAACACAAACAATGTAAGAAAATAAATAAAACTGTTCAAGACCTGACTTTGGAAATAAAATCAATAAACAAAACAGAGGGGATTTTGAAAGTTAAAAAAAAGAATTAGTAATTTTAACAGAACCATAAAGAAAAGCTTTATCAATAGAATACAAGAGTTAGAAGAAGAAAATTTCAAGCTTTGAAGATACAATAGAAGAAATGAATCAAGAAAATATTAGATCTGATAATCTCCTGATACAAAACATTCAAGAAATCTGAAAACCATGAAAAGACCAAACATAAGAATAGTAGGTACACAGGAAAGAGAAGAAACAGAAGTCAAAGGTACAGAAAATATTTTCAACAAATTAATAGAAAAAATATTTCTAATCAAAGGAAATAGATACCTATAAAGGTACAAGAAGCACATAGACTCATTGAACACTGAGGCAGCTTTCAGGGATTTGTATAATCTCCTTATCAACACACCCAGACCTACACTCAAGCAACCCTGTCCAAAGGATCTGCAGTTGGCATTGATACTGGCACCACCTATTCTTGTATGAATGTCTTCCAGCATGGAAAGGTGGAAATTATTGTCAATAACTAGGGTAACTGTACCATGCCTAATTATGTTGCTTTTACTGACACAGAACAATTAATTGGGGATGCTGCAGAGAATTAGGTTACAATAAACCTTACCAACACAGTTTTTGATGCCAAACATCTGATTGGATGTAAGTTTAATGATTCTTTTGTTCAGTCTGTTATGAAGAACTGGACCTTCATGGTGGTAAATGAGGCAGACAGACCCAAGGTCCAAGTTGAGACAAAAAGTTTCTACCCATAGGAAGTGTCCTTAATGATTCTGATGAAGATGAAGGAATTTGCAGAAGCTTACTTTGGAAAGACTGTTACTAATGCCGTGGTCACAGTGCCAGCTTCCTTTGCTGACTCTCAGTAGCAGGCAACAAAAAATGCTGGACCTATTGCTGGCCTCAATGTACTTTGAATTATCAGTGAACCAACTGTGCTGCTATTGCTTATGGTTTAGATAAGAAAGTCAGAGCTGAAAGAGATGTGCCAATTTTTGATTTAGAATGTAGAATTTTTGAGGATGAAAATTTTGAAGTCAAATCAGCAGCTGGAGATACCCACTTGGGTGAACACTTTGACAACAGAATGGGTGATCAACCACTTCATTGCTGATTTTATGCAAAAGCACAAGAAGGAAATCAATGAGAACAAGAGAGCTGTCTAGTGTCACCACACTGCTTCTGAGCAGGCCAAGAACACCCTCTCCTACAGCACGCAGGCCAGTATTGAGATTGATTCTCTCTGTGAAGAAATTGACTTCTATACTTCCATTACCCAGGCTCCATTTGAGGAATTGAATGCTGATCTGTTCTGTGGCACAATGGACCCTGTAGAGAAGGCCCTTTGAGATACCAAGCTAGACAAGTCACAGATCCATGATATTTCCTGGTGGGTGGTTCTAACAGAATCCCCAAGATTCAGAAGCTTTTGAAAGACTTCTTCAATTGGAAAAAAACTAAATAAGAGCATTAATTCTGATGAAGCTGTTGATTGTGGTGCAGCTGTCCAGACAGCCATTCTATCTGGAGACAAGTTTGAGAATGTTCAGGATTTCCCTTCTCTTGGATGTCACTCCTCTTTCCCTTGGTAGTGAAACTGCTGGTGGAGTTATGACTATCCTCATCAACTGCAATACCCCCATTCCCACCAAGCAAACATAGACTTTCATCACCTACTCTATCAGCCTACTCTGTCAATCTGTCAATCTGTCAATCTACTCTGACAATCAACTCATTCAGGTGTATAAAGTTAAAAGGGTAAAAGTGATGGTTTGCATATGCCTAGTACATGGAGTGGCACTATTAGAAGGTGTGGCCTTGTTGGAGGAAGTGTGTCACTGTGGGGGTAGGCTTGAAGACCCTCCTCCTAGCTGCCTGGGTATGCTCAGCCTGTTCCTGGCTTCCTTTGGATGAAGATGTAGACACAGCTCCAACTACATCATGCCTGCCTGGATACTACCAATGTTTCTGCCCTCCTGATAATGGATTGAACCTCTGAACCTGTAAGCCAGTCCCAATTAAATGTTGTCCTTTATAAAACTTGCATTGATCGTGATGTCTGTTCACAGCAATAAGATCCTAACTAAGACAGAAGTTAGTACCAGGGACTGTGGTATTGCTGCGATAGACCTGACCATGCTTTTGTTTGGAAGTATGTGGGTTTTGGAACTTTGGATTTGGAAAGCAGTGGAATGGTTTAAATGGGGCTTAATGGGCTATCTTAATAGGAATGAGGAAGTCTTTGTTACTGAGAGTGTTTTGAATTGTGCAGGCCTGGCTCAAGAGGTTACAGAGGAGAAGAATTTCAGTATGGGCTATAAAGACTGCTTTTGTGGTATTTTGCTAAAGAATGTGGCTGCCTTTTGCCCTAGTCTGAAAAGTCTGCGTGAGGCTAAGGTTAAAAGAGTCAGATTAATTACATTGACAAAGGAAATATCAGAAACACCCATCATAGACTTTGTTCTCTGGTTAAGTCTCATGAAGAGCATTTTAATGAAAAAAGGGAAGTTGAGAAAGGAAAAATATAAAATATACGGTTCGAGTATTAAAAGGACACCAAGAAGTGAAATGGAGTTGAATCCTGTGTTCAGGCATATTAAATTGAATTAAGAAAATAATGACCTTGAGGCAAGATTCCACTCAGCTAAGTTAGCTCCAGGCAACTTGTTACAAACATTTAACCCAAGGAGACAGGTGTAAAGATCTCTAAATTCAAGGTCAATCTGCACAGCAAGGTCCAGGACAGCCAAATTTAGGCAGTGAAGGAGTAAGAACAGAGGAAGCTAGTGATAATGTAATAGAATAAGAGGGTCATGTTCCACTCCCGCAAGTAGCAGAACTCAGCAGCTTCAGCCATGTGTCTTTGGCTTTATATACAAGAGGAGAAGGAGACTACTGGGACAATTGATGCTGGTTAGCTGGAGATAAGAAAGAGATCTGAACCACTGAGGTGAAATCTTTTGGGAAGTGTTTTTTGAGACCTGTGATCCAGAGATGCCATTGTTGTACCTCATGCTGTGGCTGGACTTGGCAATGTGTAAGAATCACCCAGGTGGTACTGGTTTTGAAGGCATGAAGTGGGTCATGAAGAGCAGCTGAGGCTGGGTACTGTGAGAGGCCGTAGAAGGTCATTGGTACAGGTGTACCTTCAGTTGAAATTGATGGTCCAAGACTGAAGGGGTCAGGAAAAGGAGTTGAGGCTTGGCACCATGAAGAGAGTCTAGGAGAGGCTATTGGTGAAGCCTAGATGCAACGGAAGGCTCCAGTGTATTGAAGATGCCAGTTCCATGGGATGATCACCAAGAACAACAGCAACGGTGTAGTGTGGATCAACCTGAAGTTAAACTGCTACAGAGGGCAGAGCTGGAGATGTGAAGCCAGCCTTTTGGAGGATCATATATTGATCACAGTCATTGAAACAAGCTGTAACATTGAAACTGCCTTGGAGAACCAAAGATGTTAAAGATGCCAGAGGCACAGGTTATCTGCTGAGGAAAGCTGCTAACAGGAAGTGGAACCAGCTCAGGAGAAAGAAGTTTGTTGTAGTCAACAAAGATGAAAAAGGAGTTGAAGTCTGAAGACCACTTTGACATCAGACATGGAGATGGCAGAGTTTGAAGTTTGCTCAGCTGGCTGCCTGTCTTAATTTAGGGATTACAATTAAATGATTAGATAGTTCTTGGAAGAGACTTTGAACTTTGGACTTTTAACATTGGTGATACTGCTATAAACTGTAGGGACTTTGGAAGTTGAACTAAATGTACTTTTTTTTTATTATACTAAATTTAGGTATGACCTCCATAGACTCTTGTGTTTAAACAAACCTATGAAGGCCAGGGAGTGGAATGTGATGGTTTGCATATGTATGGCCCAGGGAGTAGCACTATTAGAAGGTGTGACCTTGTTGAAGGAAGTGTGTCACTGTAGGGGTGGGCTTGGAGACCCTCCTCCTAGCTGACTGGGGATGTTCAGCCTGTTCCTGGCTTCCTTTGGGTGAAGATGCAGAACTCAGTTTATCCTGCACCATGCCTGGCTGGGATGCTGCCATGCTCCGGCCTTGCTGATAATGGACTGAACCTCTGAACCTGTAAGCCAGCCCTAATTAAATGTTGTTCTTTATAAAACTGGCATGATCATGGTGTCTGTTCACAGCAATAAAACCCTAAGACAAGGGCCATGACCAAGGACAACAACCTCCTTGGAAAGTTTGAGCTTACAGGTATACCTCAAGAACCTTGTGGGCTTCCTCAAATTGAAGTTACTTTTGACATTGGTGCTAGTGGCATCCTCAATGTTTCTGTTTAGATAAGTGCATAGGAAATGAGAACAAGGTTACCATTATGAATGATAAGGGCCACTAGAATAAGGAGAATATTAAATGCGTGATCCAAGAACCTGAGAAGTAAAAAGCTAAGGATAAGAAACAGAGAGATAAAGTTTCCTCCAGTAATTCACTGGAGTCCTGTGCTTTCGACATGAAAGTAACTGTTGAAGATGAGAAATTTTAAGGCAAGATCAATGATGAGAATAAACAAAAGATTCTTGACAGGGGCAATGAAATAATCAGCAGGCTGGATAAGAACCAAACTGCAGAGAAGGAAGAATTTGAGCATCGGCAGAAAGAACTGGAGAAAGTCTGTAACCCTATCATTACCAAGATGTAACAAAATGCTGGTGTCAGGCCTGAAGGAATGCCTAGTGGATTCCCTCATGGCGGAGCTCCTCCATCTAGTGGTGCTTCTTCAGGTCCCACCATTGAAGAGGTCTATTAAGTCAATCCAAGTACAGTATAGCATTATTCCACAGGGACCCAAATTTAGAACTTCTAATTACAAGTATGTCTAATAAAACTATGTAAATTGGCAAAAAAAAATAAGCACATAGAACACCAAAAAGCTTAAAATATAAAACAAAGCCCTTCCACCCTCACCAAATAATACTCAAAGTAGTAAACATAAAGAATGAAGGAAGAAGTGCTAAAAGCTGCAAAGGAAAATGATGTAGTAGCAGAAAAGGCAGACCTAATGCAAGTACACTTGACTTCTCATGAGACTCTTAAAGTCAGAAGGACCTAGACAGATGTGCAATAGACCGTAAGAGACCACAGATGCTAGAATAGAGTATTATAGCTAGCAAAACTTTCACTCACCATAGATGAAGAAAATAAGATATTCCATTATAAATTAAAATTTAAACAATATTTATCTAGCTACAGAAAGTGTTAGACGGAAAACAACCAACCTACTGAGATTAACTAAATAATCTCACATCAGCAAAACCAAAAGTAAAACAGCACATGTGCATATGCACACACAGGCACATGCATATGCACAGCAGCAGCAGCACCACCACCATCACCCCTACCACCACCAACAACACCAACAACACCAACAACAAAATAACAGCATCAGCAATTATTGGTCACTGATATTTCTCAATTATAAATAATTTCAATTCCACAATAAAAGATTCATCACAGGATTCATCGTTCTGCTTCTTCCAAGAAAAACACCTTAACACCAAAAATAGATACTACCTCATGGTTGGAAACATTAGAAAAAGTTATATCAAGTAATAGACCTGAGAAGAAATCTGGTGTAGACATTTTAATAAAATTTAACAAAATAGACTTTAAACCAAAACTAATCAAAAGAGAAAAGGAAGAACACTAAATACTCATTTAAGGTAAAAAACAAACAAACAAACAAACCTTTCAAAATGACATTTTAATTTAGAACATCTATGCCTCAAGTACAAAGGAACCCAAGTTAAAAACAAAACAGAACAAAATACTAATACAGTTTAAATCACATAATGACCCTTATACACTGATATTGGGATACTTCAATACTGCTTTCTCACCAAGAGACCTGTCATTAAGACACAAACTAAACAGAGAAATTCCAATGCTAACTGATGTTTTAAATCAAATGGACCAAACACTTCATCCAAACACTAAAGAATACATGTTCTTCTCAACAACTCTTATAACTTTCTCCAAAATTAACCTCATATTCAGACAGAAAACAAGTCTCAACAGAAACAAGAAAATTGAAGCAACTTCCTGCATTCTGATACCAAAAATAACAGAAATAACAGAAAGCTTAAAAATTCTTGGAAATTTGAAAACTCTTTACTAAATAAAAAGTGAGTCAAGACAAATAAAAAATTAAAAATTTTACAGAATTAAAAGAAAATAAATATACAATATACTCAAGCTTATGGGACAGAGTGAAAGCAGTGCCAAAAGGAACATTTCTAACACTAAGTGCCTACATAAAACAATGGGAAATACCTTGTACTAGCAACTTAACAGCACATTTGAAAGCTTTAGAACAAAAGGAAGTCATACCCAAGAAGAGTTGATGACAAGAAAGAGGGAAACAGAGCTTGTAAAAATGGGGGGGGGGAGATAAGGGGCCTAAGAAAAAAGCAAAATAGGTAGTGCTAAGAAAAGGGAGACAAAGAGAATGCTCTCTTCTCTTTGTCCTCAGCTCTTAAATATCTTTCTGAATGTATGATCATGTGGTTAAAAAGTTCATCACAAGTTTACCCATAAATTAAAATCATAAAATCAATAAGACGTTTACAACAAAGAATATTTACATGTATGTCCATTAGGAATAATTATCTGAATAATCATCTGTACCAAGCTCGACAGGTTCATGAAGAGTTAAAAACCAAAACTTTTGTGACCAAGACATTAGTGAAATTTTGTACAATAAACCCAGTCAATATTTTATCTTCTGTCCTAGCACCTAAAGTATATCATTAGTTCCCTTTTTATGTCCTTTGTTTAATGGCTTTATAACCTCTTAGAATGTGCTCTGAGCAGTAGAAGCATACCTGCTATCTCAGAAGCAATTAACTCATGATGCTAAAGACTCGCAGAGTTCTTATTGCAGTTTTGATTGCCAGAGGTAACCTAATAGCAGTCTCAGTATAAAAGAGCTTAATAATTACTGATATAATTTTAGGAATTCTTATAGGACCATCACTAAGGATTAAGAAATCATCTATTTGACTATATAGCATCATTACAAGACAGTATTTCTTTGTTGTGCTGCAGAGACCTGCTCAAAATGGTGGGCTAATGCTCAGTGATTGTTATATATATTTAATAACAGAAAAAGCATATTAATAGCAGAAATCTTTCCTAAAATGAATTGTTCCTAGGCCTATAGATCAAACCCATCACAGATTTTAATCCAAGCTAGACCCATCTCTGGAAGATCTCCTAATAGTTTTTAGTGGCTCCTATGGTGGCTCCTGACACCCCAACAACAAGACAGAAGAACTTGTCAGAGAGAGTGAGAACAAGTAGGCAAAAAGAATCAGTCCCTTCTTCCATGTTTTTTTCCTTCTTTCCTTCCTTCCTTCTACCTTCGTTTCTTCCTTCCTTCGTTTCTTCCTTCCTTCCTTCCTTCCTTCCTTATATTTGTGCTTATATGTATGTAGAATATAATGTGTGTGTGTGTGTGTGTGTGTGTGTTTGTCTGTGTGTATGTGTATGAGTGTGTGTGTTTTTAAATATCATTATATCACTTACAGTGATAAAATTCCTCAATAAGACCACAGACAGTCTAACAAAAGCTCCAGTACCATGCCTGAGAAACATTCTTTTGTGTTGCTGGTCAGAGGAATCAAAGAGACTCCCAAAAACAATAGTATGTCGATGTTGCCCTTGGCTGCCTAGAAATAGAAGATAAATCCCCTTGCTGCACATGTCAAACACTTTAGAAACAGGACTCAGAAGATTTGACCTGAAACTGACCTAAAGCCTCCTCTCTGAAGACTAGTTTTTGTAGTACTGAAAGGTAATATGCAAGTGGAGAGAAGCTGTGATATCTATGAATCACAAAAATGACCATCAGAGCAAGCTAAACCTAAAAGTACAATCATGGCATTTATATCTTAGTGGTATCCAGCAACTGTCTAATTGGACTCAACAACCTCTTAGTGGGCAAAAATCATGCATGTTACTACAAACTTAGCCAACTACAAAAGACTAGTCATGGGTCTTAGAAAAGAATCTACAACTACCACTTTTCTAAACCAGTATACCCTCTAACTGCATTCTAAAGTATGATCCTACAGGTATGCTTACAGGTCACTGCTGCAGCTATCATCCCTCATCAAAGAAGCATCTTTTTGCAGATGCAGGAGATAGTTACAGAAAGCCTCAACTAACCAAATTGCAAAGAACAACCAGCAATGGGCTGCCCAGAACCATGTGATACATCTACAGTATTACCCTTAAATTTAAGGCTTAGAGGACATTGCAGAAGACTAGTCAGAAAGTCTGTAAAAGAAAGAGGACCAGGAGGTCAGTTGTAAGATTGTTTCTATTAGCTAAGATAGGGAAGTAATGCTCATACAATCTTAACAACATTGGTATCTAAGTAAGACTTACATAATACCCCGAACAGTTGACATCCAGTGAAGATGAGGGAAATCTCATAGATCTCACATTCAGATGGGGAGTTACAGGCAATTAACAACTGTTGAGAAAGGGAGAATTAGTCATTTCCTGGGATAAGACTCCCAATTGGTTATTGAATATAAAGTGATTAGCCCTAGAAAAATTTACATGAAGGCAACACTAAGTGAGAATAGCAGGTTGCTTTATGTATGTATTAATTTATAGCTGAAAATTATGTTATTTTTATTTTAATTAAAAATAATAAATAGTAATAGTAATAATAAAGAAACAGAAGTAGAATAGTAAGGGTAAGAGGCAATATGACATGAAGGGGACTCAAATGCAGTCCAGATAATATAGAAAATTGAAAAAATCTCTTATGATTTTATTTTTTTGTTTTGTGAGGAAGATATGAGGAACAATCGTGTCTTTTGCATACTTAGTTTTCCTTGTCACAAAGTACATAATGAGCCT